>NC_081369.1:4328688-4628688 GCF_030684315.1 Stegostoma tigrinum
GAAGGATGGCTGCAATTTAATTTTTTTAGCAGATGATCAGCTCTGGTCCCAGTATCAAAGTTTACTGTGTGCCCTTGTACTTCCAGCTTGACACCCAGTATCTGGTCTTGTAGTGCCTTAACCTCTTGAATCTGCTTTAGTTTTACATGATTCCCTCCTGCTTTAATAAACTTCCGCTGAAAGCTGGTTCACTGTTTTAAAACATTTGATGCGAGACTTGCAGTCTGCTCGAGACTCCAGGCCATGGCTAGGCCCGAGTGTCTGCATCGGGAATAGGAACCCTAATAAGATTGAATCATAGAATCCCTATGGTGTGGAAGCAAGCCATTCAGCCCATTGAGTCCACACTGACCCTCCAAAGAGCATCCCACGCAAACCCACCCCTCCTACCTATCCCTGTAACCCTGCATTTCCCATGGCCAACCCACCTAGCCTGCACATCCCTGGACACTATGGGCAACTTAGCACAGCCAATCCACCTAAGCTGCACATCTTTGGACTGTGAGAGAAAACCAGACTACCCGGCGGAAACCCACGCAGACACGGGGAGAATGTGCAAACACCACAGTCGCCCGAGCCTGGAAGCAAACCTGGGTCCCCTAGCGCTGAGGGGCAGCCGTGCTAACCACTGAGCCACTGTGCCTCCCCCTGATCTAAAGGGATTGTGCTTGTGCACCAAGCTGTAGATAAAAGGCTCTTGCAGATAGTACCATAGTTTGAGGATGACATCAAAATCGGCAGTATAGTCAGCAGTGAAGAAGGTTATGCAAGGTTACAAAGAGATCTTGATCTATGGACTGAAGAGTAGCAAATGGAGTTTAATCTGGATAAATGCGAGGTATTGCAATTTGGTAAAACAAACAGGGGCAGGACTCGTACAATTGAAGGCTGGGCCCTAGGTAGTGTTGTAGAAACGAGAGACCTGGCTGTTCAGGTACATAATTCTTTGAAATTTGCGTCATGGGTAGACAGGGTAGTTAAGAAGACATTTAACATGCTTGCATGCATTGTTCAGACCTGTCAGTATAGGAGTCAGGACATTATGTTGAGGTTGTACGTTGAATGTTAGTGAGGTCCCTTCTGGAGTCTGCTGTGTGAAGTTCCGGTCGCCCTGTTATAGGAAGGATATTCTTAAACTGCAGAGGGTTGGGAATGTTGCCGGGACTGGAGGGTCTGAGTTGTAAGGAGAGGCTGGGTAGGCTGGGGCACTTTTCACTGGAGTGTAGGACGTTAAGCGGTGGCCCCATAGAATCTTATAAGATCATGAGGCCGTAGATAAGGTGAATAGCAAAGATGTTTTATCCAAGGTAGGGGAGTTCAAACTAGGAGCATATTTTTAAGGTGACAGGAGAAAGATTTTCAAGTACATCAGGGGCAACTTTTATTTTAACACGAATTTGTTGGTGTGTGGAATGAACTGCCAGAGGACTGCAAGTGCAGTTACAACATTTAAAAGAAATTTGTATAAGTACATGAATAGAAAAGGTTTGGAAGGATATGAGCCAAATCCAGACAGGTGGGACTAGTTATAGTTGGGAACATGGTCAGCATGGACTAGTTGAAACGAAGGGTCTGTTCCTGTGCTGTATGACTCTACGACTCTAACTCCTGATTTCCTCAGAAATTGCCAGTGATCTTCACCTATTGACTAAAATGATATCTTCAACAGGAGTACTTGTTCAGGTGCAGAGGGATGAAAAGTGTAGACCTACTCTGCTTCTGGATCATTTATTGGGATGGATTAACAGTATGCCACTATTGAAAATAGAGGCTTTAGCAATCACATGAGCATGAAAGAAATTTACAAACTATATAATGGGCGCACAATCAAGGTAAATAATAGCCATAAATCCTTGGCCACTCTTCTGAATGTGAAAGAAAAGGCCAAGATACTCCCCAGAATTCAATGGGATTGAGTCTCGCAGAAAGTACCAAATAGCTGGAGACGCAGTGTCGACAATACTAGTAAGCACAGGACGTGAAGCAGATTTAAACTTCAAACAAGGGCTTAAAGTCAGTACTTCTCAAGTCAGAAGATATTAGCCTACTATGGAAAGGAAACTACAAAAAATCCTAGAAGGACAAAGACAGGATGGAAAATGTACCCAGTTAAATAAGGATACTCGGACTGTGTACCTAATGATCCTGTACTACACCAGTAGTTTAAACAGCATTCGATATTTCCTTGTCATCATTTACTTGCTCATTTTCAGTGAGATATTAATGATACCAACTGCACATCAACTTGAAATTCATCAGGGAGTTCATCAAAGTCATTTCAGTGTTACAAATTGTCAGGCATGGACACACCATCAATATAGTTTGCCAGAGATTGTGTTCAATAAAGAAATGGGCAATAATTGCATTTCATGTGCTGTGAATAATAGGGAGAAACATTTATCATAATATTTTTCCATCAAGACCATGGGAGAACTTGGGAATGCATTTATCTGTGTTTAAAGTCAAGATCGCCATTATTATCAGTTCTTTTGAAATGTTATGAGGGTTTCTGCCTCTACCCATCCTTACACATAGAGAATTCCAGGTTCCCGCCACCCTCTGGGTGAAAAGGATTCACCTCAAAACCTTCTGCCCCTTACAGTAAATCAATGATCCGACCATCAAGGGGAAGGGTTTCTTCCTGTCTATCCTGTCTATGCCCCTCAGAATTTTATACGCCTCAATCATGTAACTCTGCACCTCCTCTGTTCTAATCCGTCCAATCTCTCTTCATAGCTGAAACTCCCCAGCCCAGGCAATATCCTGGTAAATCTCCACTGCACTCTCTCCAGTGCTATCACATCCCTGCTATAATGTGGATTCCAGAACTGCACACAATACCATAGCTGTGGCCTAACCAATGTTTTATACTGTCCCTGTCAAGCCTCCCTGCTCTTAAACTCTATGCCTTGGCTGATAAAGGCAAGTATACCATATGTTTTCTCAAACACATTATCCACCTGTCCTGATACCTTAAGGGATTTGTAGACATGCACTGCAAGGTCCCTCTGATCCATGGGGCTTCCCAGGGTACTACTGTTCATTTTGTATTGATCCTTTGCCTAGTGTTTCCTGCCCAAGTATATTACCTTGCCCTTATCCAGATTGAATTACATTTGCCACCGTTCAACCCATCCGTATCCCACTATAATCTAACGCTATGCCTCCCACTATTTAACACCCATCCCCCCCACAATAGGTGTCTATTTTTGTGTGTGATTCTCTAGGTATCCTACTATAGCCTCCCCCATAATGGTTTCCAACAATTCCTCCCTGCTGGATGTTTGGCCAACTGGCTTCCGTCTCCCCCCTTCCTTGAATGAATGGGTTATATCAGCCAGTTGCCAAACCACAGGGACCCTTCCAGAGTCTGAGGGATTTTGAAAGATTGTGGGTAATGCCCATGATATCTCTGCAGCCCGTCTTTTTAGGGGGCCATTTGAATTTGGGACACCTTTTCCATTCACCGTGATTTTAAAACCTATTGAGTGCGTTTGTTCTGTTTTGCAAAATTAGGAGATACAGATGAAAGAATTTATGGAAAAATATGACAAGAATGCAGATGGCAGGATTGAGATTGCAGAGGTAAGTGTGTCTTTGTCATTGAGTTACATTCTTAGCAGCTGCCTTCCTGCTGCTCCGAGTGAGTGACAGTACAAGTGCTGCCCGACTGTGGGAACACCTTTGCCATTCTGGTGATACGGTATTTCATTATGGAAGGCTCTCACCTTCATTTTCAATCTGTACTCAGCCGGCTGGTCTAATCCTGAGGAATTGGCCTCAGAGCCTTTCGGAGGGGGAGCCTGTCTCGGATGGGAGCAGTGAAATCTTGCCTAGGGCTGGAATTGGGTGTAACTGTGATTTTTCGCTGCCCCCAACCCCCCCACCCTCCCGCAACCCCGTAGTCAAACAGCCCAAGACGACAAGGTTTGAATCCGCAGGAGAAAATGTACAGAAAAAGTTTTGATATTTTAAATATGCTACAGGGGGCCTGGGTGGGCAATATAATTGAGCTCTGTCTCACAGCAGTGGCATAGGCTCACATTGGCTGAACCGTGACCAGGTTGGTCTGAATGATTTGCAGCCACCAAACATAGAACATTACAGCGCAGTACAGGCCCTTCGGCCCTTGATGTTGCGCTGACCTGTGAAACTAATCTCAAGCCCATCTAACCTACTCTATTCCATTATCATCCCTATGTTTATCCGGGGCAGCACAGTGGCTCAGTGGTTAGCACTACAGCCTCACAGGTCCAGGGACCCAGGTTCAATTCCAGCCTCGGGTGACTGTCTGTATGGAGTTTGCACATTCTCCCCGTGTCTGCGTGGGTTTCCTCTGGGTGCTCCGGTTTCCTCCCACAGTCCAAAGGTGTACAGACTAGGTGGATTGGCCATGCTAAATTGCCTGTAGTGTTCTGGGGTGTGTGGGTTATAGGGGGATGGGTCTGGGTGGGATGCTTCAAGGGGCAGTGTGGGCTTGTTGGGTCAAAGGGCCTGTTTCCACACTGTAGGGAATCTAATCTAATCTAATCAATGACCATTTAAATGTCCTTAAACTTGGCAAGTCTACTACTGATGCAGGCAAAGCATTCCACGCCCCTACTACTCTCTGGGTAAAGAACCTACCTCTGACATCTGTCCTATATCTATCACCCCTCAATTTAAAGCTATGTCCTCTCATGCTAGCCATTACCTTCCGAGGAAAAAGGCTCTCGCTGTTCACCCTATCTAATCCTCTGCTCATCTTGTATGTCTCTATTAAGTCATTTCTTAACCTTCTTCTCTCTAACGAAAATAGCCACAAGTCCCTCAGCCTTTCCTCATAAGACCTTCCCTCCGTACCAGGCAACATCCTAGTAAATCTCCTCTGCACCCTTTCCAATGCTTCCACATCCTTCCCATAATGCGGCAACCAGAACTGTACACAATACTCCAAGTGCGGCCGCACCAGAGTTTGTACAGCTGGGACATGACCTCATGGCTCTGAAATTCAATCCCTCTACCAATAAAACCTAACATACTGTCTCAACGATTCTATGAACCTGGGTGGCAACTTTCAGGGATCTACGTACATGGACACCGAGATCTCTCAGCTCATCCACACCACCAAGAATCTTACCATTAGCCCAGTACTCTGTATTCCTGTTACTCCTTCCAAAGTGAATCACCTCACACTTTTCCACATTAAACGCCATTTGCCACCTCTCAGCCCAGCTCTGCAGCTTATCTATGTCTCCCTGCAACCTAGCGCATCCTTCGTCACTATCCACAACTCCACCGACCTTAGTGTCGTCTGCAAATTTACTAAACCCATCCTTCTACGCCCTCATCCAGGTCATTTATAAAAATGACAAACAGCAGTGGACCCAACACCGACCCTTGCGGTACACCACGGGTAAGTAAACTCTAGGATGAACATTTCCCATCAACCACCACCCTCTGTCTTCTTACAGCTAGCCAATTTCTGATCGAAACCGCCAAATCACCCTCAATCTTATGCCTCCATATTTTCTCCAATAGCCTACCGTGGGGAACCTTATCAAACACTTTACTGAAATCCATATACACCACACCAACCGCTTTACCCTCATCTACCTGTTTGGTCACCTTCTCAAAGAACTCAACAAGGTTTGTGAGGCACGACCTACCCTTCACAAAACTGTGTTGACTATCCCTAGTCAAATTATTCCTTTCTAGATGATTATAAATCCTATCTCTTATAATCCTTTCCAACACTTTACCCACAACTGAGGTAAGGCTCACTTGTCTATAATTACCAGGATTGTCTCTACTCCCCTTCTTGAACAGGGGAACCACATTTGCTATGCTCCAGGCTTCTGGCACTATTCCTGTAGACGATGATGACATAAACGTCAATGCCAAAGACTCTGCAATCTCCTCCCTAGCTTCCCAGAGAATCCTAGGATAAATCCCATCCGCCCCAGGGGACTTATCTATTTTCACACTTTCCAGAATTGCTAACACCTCCTCCTTATGAACCTTTATCCCATCTAGTCTAATAGCCTGTATCTCAGTACTCCCCTCGACAACACTGTCTTTTTCCTATGTGAATACTGATGAAAAATATTCATTTAGCGCCTCTCCTATCTCGTCGGACTCCATGCACAACTTCCCACTACTGTCCTTGACTGGCCCTAATCTTACTGTAGTCATTCTTTTGTTCCTGACATACCTATAGAAAGCTTTAGGGTTTTCCTTGATCCTACCTGCCAAAGCCGTCTCATGTCCCCTCCTGGCTCTTCTTAGCTCTCTGTTTAGATCCTTCCTAGCTAACTTGTAACTCTCAAGCGCCCTAACTGAGCCTTCATGCCTCACCTTTACATAAGCCTCCGTCCTCTTGACAAGAGATTCAACTTCTTTAGTAAACCATGGTTCCATTGCCCGACCACTTCCTCCCTGCCCGACAGGTACATACTTACCGAGGACACACAGTAGCTGTTCCTTGAACAAGCTCCACATTTCAATTGTGCCCAGCCCCTGCAGTTTCCTTCCCCATCCTATGCATCCTAAATCTTGCCAAATCGCCTCATAATTGCCTTTCCCCCAGCTATAACTCTTGTCCTGTGGTGTATACCTGGCCCTTTCCATCGCTAAAGTAAACGCAACTGAATTGTGGTCACTATCACAAGTGCTCACCTACCTCCAAATCTAACACCTGGCCTGGTTCATTACCCAGTACCAAATCCAATGCGGCCTCACCTCTTGTTGGCCTATCTATGTACTGTGTCAGGAAACCCTCCTGCACACATTGGACAGAAATTGATCCACCTAAAGTACTCAAACTATAGCGTTTCCAGTCAATATTTGGAAAGTTAAAGTTCCCCATAACAACTACCCTGTTACTTTTGCTCCTATCCAGAATCACCTTTGCAATCCTTTCCTCTACATCTCTGGAACTTTTCAGAGGCCAATAGAAAACTCCCAACAGGTTGACCTCTCCTTTCCTGTTTGTAACCTCAGCCCACACTACCTCAGTATTCGAGTCCTCATCAAACGTCCTTTCTGCCACCGTAATACTGCCCTTAACTAACAATGCCACACCTCTCCCTGTTTTGCCACCTTCCCTGATCTTACTGAAACATCTAAACTCCAGAACCTACAACAACCGTCACTGTCCCAGCTCTATCCATGTCTCCGAAATGGCCACAACATCGAAGTTCCAGGTGCCAACCCATACTGCAAGTTCACCCACTTTCTTCCGGATGCGCCTGGTGTTTGAAGTAGACAGACTTCAAACCACCTTCCTGCCTGCCGGTACACTCCTGCGACCTTGAAACCTTATTCATGACATCACTACTCTCAACCTCCTGTACACTGGAGCTACAATTCAGGCTCCCATCCCCCTGCTGAGTTAGTTTAAACCCTCCCGAAGAGCATTGGCAAATCTCCCCCCCCCCCCAGGATATTGGTACCGCCCTCCCCCCCCCGGGTTCAGGTGTAGACTGTCCCATTTGTAGAGGTCCCACCTGCCCCAGAATGAGGGCCAATTATCCAGGTGGCTGAATCCCTCCCTCCTGCACCATCCCTGTAGCCATGTGGTCAACTGTTCTTTCTCCCTATTCCTCGCCTCGCTAGCACGTGGCATGGGTAACAAACCAGAGACAACAACTCTGTTTGTTCTAGCTCTAAGCTTCCACCCTAGCTCCTTGAATTTCTGCCTCACATCTCCATCCCTTTTCCTACCTATGTCTTTGGTGTGTATGTGGACCACGACTTGGGGCTGTTCCCCCTCCCCCTTAAGGATTCCGAAAACACGATCTGAGACATCACGGACCCTGGCACCTGGGAGGCAACACACCAACCGCGAGTCTCTCTCATTCCCACAGAATCTCCTTCACGCCAGCCTTTCCTGGGTATCTCTCCAGGACCAGCCAGGGAGTTACATTGATGGCGGTAGTCACTGCGAGGTCAGAGCTCTGGAACCTGTGCTGGCAGTGGGAGAGGGAGGTGGGGAGCGGGGCTGTGGTGGGAGGGGGGGATGGTGGGGGAGTTGGGGGAAGAGTTCTGTGGGAAGTAGAGACCAGAGGGAAGTAACAACACTCAACTATTCTCTTGCAGCTGGCTCAGATACTTCCAACAGAAGAGAACTTCCTCTTATGTTTCCGACAGTGCGTACGGTCCAGTGTGGAGTTTATGGAGGTATGGGGAATGAGGCTGGGTGATGTGAGGCTGGAAGGTGGACTACACTGCCTTCCAATTTAAACACGTTATGCATGGAAAAAATTCCCTCCTGCCCAGGGTCACCTTGCAAATGTGATGGGGAACGGATGTTGCACGGTGACTTTTCATCTCCCTCAGGTGTTTCTTCTTGGGGCCCAGAACAAACACAGGCCCCAAACCTAACTGTGATATTGAGTGTTAGTGATTCATATTGGGACATTGCATGCAAAGCTGTTGGAGGCAGCGGGTCCAGACAGAAAAGCTGTCCCCACTCACGCCTGTTTTGTAATTTACCTTAACTGTGAACATTCTCCCCGTGTCTGTGTGGGTTTCCTCCGGGTGCTCTGGTTTCTTCCCACAGTCCAGAGATGTGCAGATTAGGTGGACCGGTCATGCTGAATTGCCTGTAGTGTCCAGTTTAAATGGATTGGCCATGGTAGGACGTGGGCCTTATAGGGTTGCGTCTGGTTGGAATGCTCTTCATAGAGTCAGTTACACCTGATGGCCCAAATGGCCTCTTCCTGCACTGCAGGGAGTCTATGGCTTTAAGTTCTCCCTGTATGACTAGATCTCACTTTAGGAGAAATTGTTGCTTCTGCCAACTGCGCCTGTCCAAATCTACAGCTAACACTTTTGTGACAGAGTTCCCCTGGAAACGTTAGTTGCTAAATGGCATGCTGCAACAAGTGGAAACTGCACAGACGTCAGTAACCTCGGGTTAGAGTACCTGATGCATCTGGTAAAGACTCGATTTAGGAAAGTAGTCCTTCACGTATATAATGCTGAATGCTTCGAGCAGGCTCCTGGGCTGGACTGTGGAGGTAAAACATTTGAATTCACACTCTACAGTCAGATACCGATGAACAGATTGGAGGTGTTTTTCAGAAGGATGAGCTAAAATGGTCTCACTTGTCAAACAGAAAGAGCACTGGCGGCCTCTGGTGGAAGGGACAATAATATTCCAGCACAATGATCTGCCTGCACTTTAAGAAGTATTAAGATATTGACTCTTTAATCATTGACTGGATAGTCCATTGGATGGGGCTTTTTTAACCATCTCCTTGGCCCATGGAATCACATGACTTTCAGGCTTATTCTTTTTATTGTGGTATTTACTGTCATTTCTGCACTGACGTCCAAGCCATTTAAATGGCTTCCTTCATCCTCACAAGTTTGTCAATTTACCCTCAGTGTTACACCTTTCGACTTTCCACATTCAAGCAATGCAGATACAAGCCTGCAACTAGAGTCCTGCTTTTGTGCTCACACTGAGATCAGACTCCAATTTGGAACCTCGTATATCTTTAATGATCAAATCAACGTCCAGCCCAGCCAGAATTCAGCTGGAGCCCAGGACTCTGCCTCAGTCTTGCAGCTGGTGGAAAGCCTAATCCATCATCCCCAATCTAGCAATTCATGCTGAGAGCTGTGGGAACATCTCCGTCTGAGTTCTGATTCTGATCTCATTTTCTTAGCTGTTTCCCTCTGTGTCTCGGATACAGCAACAGTGGTCATATTGCCGTCAGTAACAGCTTGGCTAATGATTGTGGAGATATGAGTTCAAATCCCACTCTTCAAGTTGGTGCATTTAAATTAATAACAGCTCTTTAACGACCATTGAACTAGCTGCCCAACATTTTCACAAGTGTCCCTTAGAGAAGGAAATCTGTCGTACTTACCTGGTCTGGTGTACAGACCCACAATTTGGTTAACCCTTAACTGCCCTCTGAACGGCATCAAGAAAAGATATAAATTGCTAAATTTTTAAAATAAGTCTGGATTATCCAGACCTATGCAAAATGCTCCTCATTAACACTGGATACTCATGTGGACAGAGAGCCATCAACATCCAAATGATGAACCTAAACAATGTTTATTTTTGCTGCAATATTCCACGATTCTGTAGTTAAGTATTCTGTTGTTCAATTATCGTAAACTGTCCTTTTGTTTTACAGACTTGGAGGAAATACGATGCAGACTGTAGTGGATACATCGAAGCAAATGAACTGAAGGTACCTCCAATTTTTTACCTATGTTTTTAAAATGTACCAATGCAGTAAATGCCCAATTACTAAATATATCTTAATTCATACACAGCTTAATATAGAAATCTATAACATTTTCCCTATTCAGACGTTCAGTCTTATTCAATCACCAGAAAGATTAAAGAGTATTTGTTAGTAGGGAAATAATGACGTGTTTCTCTGCCACACCCTTTCATGTCCCAGGCATATCTCACAATGTTCCAGGTTCAAAGCTGTAGGTTTTCACTTTCAACCCCCTGGGTGGTAGTTGGTATCGTACTAATCACCATCTCATTTTCTAACCTAACTGTCATTCCATCAATTTTAGAGGGCATCACTGTTTGATTATTACATGAATTAGTTTTTCTCCTTGGGATTCTACCCATGGGTATTTTTTTTCCCTGCCACAGTGCACAATTAAAGAATAGTCAGCAATCAACTCATTTTCAGTTCAAAAAACTACAAGAATGTAGAAATTCCATCTGGTAAATCTATTTATACTCTGGACTGTTAACAGAAGACAGCTGTGAAACTGTCAAATGATCAGAAAAACACAATTGCAACATTGATGTTGTCTAACCTGCCGTCCATACCCAGAGTTAGCCAATCGTGACTCTCACTAATGGCTTAGCAAACTCGAAACAAGAATGAAGACCTGCAGCAGGGTGCGGCCCGCACACATTTGCAGAAGTAAAGTGAAGTCAGTTCATTTTTGAAAGCTCAGTATCAGACCGTGTAAAATTGATTAAATTGCGGGCCCCTTTTGATGGCCTAATCAGGTGAGGAAGGTGTCAACGTTGAAGAAGTAACGACGTATCAGTACCTAACTGTGAGCTGATTGGGTAGCTTGATCAGTACATCGCGAGAGATTTTAGTGAGGTGGTCTCTGATTGGATAGTTTGGTGAGATAATCTGTGATTGGATTACTTGGTCAGATTTGGACACGGTAGAGTCATGATAAAGCCACTGAACTAGTAATCCAAGGGCCCGAGTTAATGTTTAGGAGAGGGACTCTTTTTGTGGTGCAGAAGTAGTGTCCCTACCTCTGAAACAGGAGATTCTTTGAAGACAGTTCAACCTCAAAATTGCAATGAGCTGATGTACATTCAAATTATGAAAGTGCTCCCACAAGTTTTCAGATTGGATTGTTTTTTAGCAGTGGATCTTTGGGAAGAAAAGTGCTCTTATTTAGGATTACAAACGCTTTGATGCCATGTTGAAGCAATATCTAACTGGTGCCTGAATGATTTCAGAGACTGGACGTTTGGTTGCAAAAACTGTTGGTGTGATTAGTTTATGAGTGGGACAATATATTTCTCGCTGATATGTTGGATAGTGAGCATTTCCCTTCCATAATCAGCAATCCATCTTGCACACTCTGTCTCACACATACACACAAAAACACTTGCACATTCTCACTCTCGCATACACATGCTCAGGGTGCTGCACACGCGCACTCCCTCACCCACTCTTGCACAAACACTCACTCTCAGATACGCATACTCTCTCATATGCACACTTTCTTTCTCTCTCTGTCACACACACACACACACACACACACACACACACACACACAGTCCATAAGACCATAAGACATAGAAGTGGAAGTAAGGCCATTTGGCCCATCGAGTCCACTCCGCCATTTCAACTCCACTTCCCTGCTCTCTCCCTGTAGCCCTTGATTCCTTGTGAGATCAAGAATTTGTCGATCTCTGCCTTGAAGGCATCCAATGTCCCGGCCTCCACTGCACTCCATGGCAATGAATTCCACAAGCCCACCCCTCTCTGGCTGAAGAAATGTCGTCTCATTTCAGTTTTAAATTTACCTCCTCTAATTTTAAGGCTGTGCCCACGGGTCCTAGTCTCCCCGCCTAATGGAAACAACTTCCCAGCATCCACCCTTTCTAAACCATACATTATCTTGTAAGTTTCTATTAGATCTCCCCTCAACCTTCTAAACTCTAATGATTACAATCCCAGGATCCTTAGCCATTCATCATACGTTAAACCTAGCATTTCAGGGATCATCCATGTGAATCTCCGCTGGACACGCTGCAGGGCTAGTATGTCCTTCCTGAGGTGTGGGGCCCAAAATTGGACACAGTATTCTAAATGGGGCCTAAATAGAGCTTTATAAAGCCTCAGAAGCACATTGCTGCTTTTATATTCCAACCCTCTTGAGATAAGCGACAACATTACGTTCACTTTCTTAACTAGGGACTCTACCTGCAAGTTAACCTTTAGAGAATCCTGGACCAACACTCCCAGATCTCTTTGTACTTCTGCTTTGCAAATTTTCTCACTGCTTAGAAAATAGACCATGCCTGTATTCTTTTTACCAAAGTGCAAAACCTCACATTTGCTCACGTTGAAAATATTATGGAGATATACAAACAGACCCTACAGTCCAATATGTCCATGCTGACCAGACATCCCAAGTAAATCTAGTCCCATTTGCCTCTATCCCTGTAAACCCTTCCTATTCATATACCTAGCCAGATGCCTTTTAAATGTTGTAATTGTACCAGCCTCCAACACTTCCACTGGCAGCTCATGTCATATACACACCACTGTCCACTTGAAGAAGTTATCCCGTTCATCCCTTTAAATCTTTCCTCCATCACTTTAAACCTATGCCCTCTAGTTTTAGACACCCCCAACCCTGGCAAAAGGCCTTGTATATTTACCCTATCTGCACCACTCATTATTTCATAAACTTCTGTAAGGTCACCCCTCACCCTCTGATGGTCCAGGGAAAATAGCCCAGCCTATTCAGCCTCTTACTGTAGCTAACACCGTCCAATACCCTGGCAACATCATTATAATTCTTTTCTGAACCTTTTCAAGTTTCACAACATCCTTCCTTTAAGCGGGAGACCAGAAGTGCACGCAGGATTCCAAAAGTGGCCGAACCAATGTCCTGTATAGCTGCAACATGACCTCCCAACTCCTATACTCAATGCACTGACCAATATAGGCAAGCATATCAAATGCTGCCTTCACTAACTTGTCTACCTGCAAATCCACTTTCAAGGAACTATGGACATGGACTCCAAGGTCTCTGTTCAGCAACATTCCCCAGGACCTTACCATTAAGTGTATAAGTCCTGCCCTGATTTGCCTTTCCAAAGCGTAGCACCTCACATTTATCTCAATTAAACTCCATCTGCCACTGCTCGGCCCATTGGCCCATCTCATCAAGATCCCATTGTACTCTGTACTTCTTTGCTGTCCACTACACCACCAATTTTGCTGTCATCTGCAAACTTACTAATCATACTTCCTATTTTCACATCCAAATCATTCATATAAATGATGAAAGGCAGTTAAACCAGCACTGATCCTTTCAGCATACCATTGGTCACAGGCCTCCAGCGTGAAAAGCAACCCTCCACCATTCTCCTCTGTTTTCTACCTCTGACTCAGTTCTGTATCCAAGTGGCTAGTTCTCCCTGTATTCCATGTGATCTGACCTTGCAAACCAGTCTACAATGAAGAATCTTGTTGAACACCCTACTGAAATCCAGATAGATCACGTTCACTGCTCTGCCATCATCAATTCTCTTTATTTCTTCAAAAAACTCAGCCCAGTTAGTGAGACATGATTTTTCCATGCACGAAGCTATGTTGACTATCCCTAATCAATCCTTGCCTTTTCAAATACATGTAATTCCTGTCCCTCAGGATTCCCTCAAACAATTTACCTGCCACTGATGTCAGACTCATGGGTCTATAGTTCCTTGGCTTTTCATTACCACCTTCCTCAAAAGTGGCTCCACACTAGCCAATGTCCAGTCTTCCAGCATGTCACCTGTGGCTATTAATGATACAACTATCTTAGCAAGGGCCCGGCAATCACTTCCCTAGCTTCCCACAGAGTTGTAGAATGTACCTAATCAGGTCCCAGGGATTTATCCACCTTTCATATGTTTTAAGGCGAGCAACACCTCCTTGTCTGTGATGTGGACATTTCTCCAGATGTCACTATTTATTTCCGCACATTCTCTCTCTTCCGTATCCTTCGCTCTCAAAAGTGACGCAATCCCTCTTTCACACATGCACAGAGTCACGCAAGTACACAAACTCTCACACGCAGGTTGTCTCACATATTTACATGTTCCCAACACACAAACACCACCCCCCCCCCTCCCCCAATAAACACTCACACAGCCTCTCGCGTACACACTGTGCACAATTCTGGTTGCCCTGCTATAGGAGGCATGTTATTAAATGGGAAAGGGTACAGGTAAAATGGATGAAGGATGTTACTCAGGCTGGAGGGTTTGAGTTATAAGGAAAGGCTGGATAAGGTGGGACTTGTTTTCCTGGAGTATAGGAGGCTGAAGGGTGACCTTACAGAGGTTTATAAAATCAGGAGGGGCATAGATAAGGTGAATAGCCATAGTATTCTCCCCAGCGTAGGGGAGTCCAAAACTAGAGGATATAGGTTTAAGGTGAGAGGGGGTAGGTCTAAAAGGGACCTAAGGGGACAAGCTTTTTCACAATGAGGGTGGCGTGTGTGTGGAATGAGCTGCTAGAGGAAGTGGTAGACACAGGTACAATAACTAACTTTGGACAGGTACATGAACAGGGAAGGTTTAGAGAGATATGGGCCAAACACAGGCAAATGTGAGTAATGCAGTTTGGGAAACCTGGTCAGCATGGACTAGTTGGGGGCGAAGGGCCTGCTTCCATGCTTTATGACTCTATGACTCTAAATCTGACAATGAGGAATTCATGCCAACTGCCATAGGTTCAAAAACAGAGGGGCAGCAACACTTGCCCCTTTTTGAGGATGAAATGGTTGACTGAGCCATGATGCTAGTTGAAAATGTCAGACTGTTGGATGTGATAATAAACCGAAGCTTAAAGTGCAAGTTGATGCTAACCCATGAACCTGCTCATTTCATCATCACAGGACATTGAAATGCACAGGTGGAACTATCACTTGGGTGAGATTCAGTCATTCTGGCCACTTTATGAAAGGACAAACTACAGCAAGAATTAAATGTAGAAAATCTGAAAAAAACTGCATTTATATGTCACCTTTCACAACCCCACAAAGTCCCAGAACATTTCACAGAAGGCGTACCCTTTGCAGCATCGTCAGTGTTGGAAAATGGGAAACATAGCAGCTCTCACATACAACAATGAGATAATGAGCAGATCATCTGTTGTATCCATGTTAGCTTGTGGGTATGTTAGTCAGATTAAGTGGAATAGCTCAGTTGCTGTCCTTCTAAATAGTACGATAATATTTTTTACATTCAAAAAAGGCAAATTCAGCATCAGTTTGATTTCTAACTGGCCAGCAAAGAGAAATGAAACACAGAGGTCAGTCATACCATTTCAGAATCCAAGCGTGTCCTCGAAGAGCTGGGGAATTAATTGACTAAACTCTGAACAAGGACATTACAATGTGTGCCAACAATGTAACTTTAAATAAAGAACTGAACAGCATCACATTAGAAAGCCCCTTCAAGATCAGGGTCACTTTGAAGTGAATGCACCACTTATCTTGCATGTTCTGATCTGTTTGAAATTGATCTGAGATTGAAAAGCAAAGACAGAAGTTAGTTTTAAACCCTGGCATTCTGACATTACATCGGAAGATCAGCTGAAGAATCTGCCACGAATCTGTGCATCAATGTGAGTAGTCATCTCACCAGCTCATCAACTGTCACGAGAGAGGAAAAGGTGCCAAAGCTTCAGAAAACATCTCTGGGTGAAGCATGAGGTATACTTTTATTCTAGGATGCTGTTCCTGGATTGATTAACCACTTTGATTAACATGGATTCCCCATAACTTTATTCGCTATGATTCCAATAACACTAGCCTGATCAGTGATGGCCTGATTCTATTTTAACACTTCATATCAGGAGGACTGCAATATTAACTTCATTTTTCAGCTTATACTAAGCACAATGGTAACACGTTTAACTTTGCTTCTCTAAGTTTTGTACCTAGGTACCTTCATACCTACGACAGCGCCATGTGTGGCGACATTCTACACTTTTCACTGTACTCCAGTACTTCTGTCCTACAAAAGCTTAAATAAATGCAATCCTGGTTCCCAGCAGCATGACGAATGAATTGTGCACCGAAACTCAGTGTTCCTGGGCACACTCCTATTCATTCAGCCCTTACCTGCCTCAGTTTTGGGGCGGCACGGTGGCTCAGTGGTTAGCACTGCAGTCTCACAGTGCCAGGGACCCGGGTTCAATTCCAGCCTCGGGCGACTGTCTGTGTGGAGTTTGCACATTCTCCCTGTGTCTGCATGGGTTTCCACCAGGTGCTCGGGTTTCCTCCCGCAGTCCAAAGGTGTGCAGGTTAGGTGGGTTAGTTGTGCTGAATTGTCCGTAGTGTCCAGGGATATGTAAATTAGGTGGATTAGCCATGGGGAAATGGAGGGATAGGGTAGGGGGATGGGAATGGGTCTGGGTCGGATGCTCTTTGGAGGGCTGGTGTGGACTTATTGGGTCAAATGGCCTGCTTCCACACTGTGGGGATCCTACAAGTTGAGGCCAAATTGACTCGCAATGACACCGAGCAATCCCCTTCCCAATCCTCAGCCTTCAGATTCCAGATCTCCAGGTGACACAGCTAAAGATCCACAGCCTTCCACCTCCAAATAAACAAACTTGTGTATGAGACACAGAAGATTGAAATGTATCTTTTTTGTATAATTTCATGTCAATTCTAATGTTCTTATATTGACTTTGTGCTCGTATTGTGTATTTGTTTGATGGCCTGGAGAAAGGTAATCTGAACATTAGTTCCTGCAGGAGTATGCATTTTGAATAAGGTAGTTTCACTTAAAGTAGTGATTTCCACAAACAAAACTCTCTTGTTAACCAAGGACTACTTGGATATTGAATGAGAATGAACCTATAGCTTTAAAACTATTGCAGAAAACCTTCAGTTTTCCTCCCTTTACCACTATCCAACTTCTAGAACTGAGGTAAACACAAAGAATTGCGAATGCTGGAAGTCTGAAACAAAAACAGCGTGCTGGAGAAAGGTCTGGCAGCATCTGTAAAAAGAAAACAGTTAATGTTTTGAGTCCTTTGTCAGAATTGAAGATAGCTGGGGGATGGGTAGTATTTATGCCGATGATGGGGTCAGGGGAGGGAACAGGGCAATTAGGGATGGAGCCCAAAGAGAGAAAGTGATAGAGAGAAAGAGAAAGAAAGAGGTAGCTGACGAGAAGCTGAGAAAGAGCTAAATGCTAAATTGGATGCCAACGAGAAGTGCAGATGGCTGTAAGTGTGTCAACTGTGCAGGGAGCAACTCAAACAATACCTGGGGTATGGGGGAAGGATGACCAACATGGAGGAAAGTGATCCCGTTCTGAAATTGTTAAACTCAATGTTGAGTCCTGAAGGCTGTAAGGTACCAAGCTGGAAGATGAGGTGTTCCTCCTCCAGATCGCACTGAGCCTCACTGGGGCACTGCAGCAGGCCGGGGACAGAAATGGTGGTGTGGGAACACAGGTGCTGTGTTGAAGTGGCAGACAACTGGAAACTCAACAGCGTTTTTAATGACTGTTTCAGTAATAACAGAATGTCACATCTGTTTTTCCATTGCCTGTATCACGGTCTCAGGACATTCCAAAGCACTTATAATGAAACACTTTTTAAAGTGTAAGCCCTCAGGGAATGAAGGTAATGGGGTTGCAGTCTTCCAGATTGATCACCTGAACATCCCTGTGAGCAATCCCAGGTGAGACAGATAGCAAGACCTGCCGATGTTGGAGTCAGAGATAACACAGCGTGGAGCTGGAGGTGCACAACAGGCCAGGCAGCACCAGAGGAGCAGGAAAGTTGAGGTTTCGGGTCACCAAAACATCAGCTTTCCTGTTCCTTTGTTGCTGCCTGGCCTGTTGTGTTCCTCCAGCTCCACGCTGTGTTATCGCAGGTGAAAGAAAGCTTTTTATTTTCATCTTCTGTCAACATTTTTATTTCTTGGTTAGACAAATAGCAGAATATAAAATAGACGGGGCAGGTCAGCGGGAGTTCATTTAGTGTGAAACCTCCACATTAAGTCAAACTGCATAACAACCCTCATGAAAAATACCTGACCCTGGATTGCTACTAGGCAACACACTGTACCATAAAGCAGGGCAGCTTGGAATTACTTGAAATTAATTTGGCATTTGTCTTCCCTTTATTCCTACATTAAAATTGTGACTGAACTGCAAAAAGTACTTTAATTTCCCCAAAGCACTGGAAGTTCTGAAGATAAGACAGGTGCCATGGAAATGCACACCTTTATTGTTCTTTTATCAAAAACGTTCAGAGAATCCACAGACTGCCAGTCTGCTTTAGGTGTGGCACAGGTCAGCACCAAAGCAGACGGACCAAGTGCCAACGTGATGCAACGGATCCAGAGCTACCGACTTTTGGTTGAAACGCTGAGGTGGGCGGAGGGGGTAGAAAGGTGAGACAGAGATACTCATCTCCCAGAGTTTGGTAAAAATTTGGAGACCTTGAAGATCAGAACCATCTGTGGGACAGGCACAATGTGCCGAAATCTGAGTACCATCAAGCTCAGCAACCAGACCCCTGACTGGCGCGACAATCAGCCTTACACAGAAGTTACTCCAACTGATCCAGTGATTTGTGGTTGTTCAGGGAAGGGTGTGAATTGGAAACTCATTTTCTAGCCCAGCTGATTTTACTGTGTTTGTTTTGCAATGTACAATCACACTGAAAGTACATTGGGTGTTTGACTTCAATGCACTCCACTGATACTGAGCCAGCTAGGCTACAATGGCTGCCTACACAAGTGTGGGAGGTGTTAGCCAGCAAAAATAAGAGCTTTGCTTTAGAAATTTCCAGTTGAAGCACTTCTTCACAAAACTGCCAGATAACTGGAACTGTTTGCCTCCCTGAGCTGTTGAGGCTGAGGACTAAATGAAAATTTCAACACAGATTGATGGGTTTTTGTTGACGAAGGTCATTTTGAGTTAGAGAACCAGAGCAGTTACATGGAGTTAAGATACAAATTGGTCATGACTCAACAAGCTCAAGGGGATCGTTGACCTACTGTTGTTCCTGTGCTCCTCCACTGCCTATGGACCTGATCTGATATAATGAACCTAACCTGAACTGTTTCTTCCCACAGAGCTTCTTACTGGATTTGTTAAAGAAGGCAAACAGACACTACGATGACAAGAAGTTACAGGAGTACACACAGACCATAGTGAGTAATTGTTAACCTGGGACAGTGATATTCTTCACACCACAGCCCATGCTCACCCCCGCCCCCCCCGCCATCTCCCCACCACCCCGCCATCTCCCCTCAGGGAGGGACATTGCTCGGTGCTCTGGGCTGAGACCAGTGACATCAGTAAGGGTAGCTACAAGGCTGCCAGCTTTGGGATTAGCACATGGACAGGGAAAGGGCTGGCTCTGATCTCTCCGCAGGTTGATGCCATCTCAGTGGGGACAGTTAGCACTTGTGAAGACCAGCATTATGAGAGACATGTGGCAATAATCCCCCCCCGCCACTTCCCATCAGTGAATGGAAAAGCTCTCCTTATCTTCAAAGCTCAAAGCTGCTTAGCTTCCTGCTTTCATCATCAGGGCCAGAGGTCAGACGGAGGTCGTGCAGTCCCTCAATCACAGAATCCCTACAGTGCAGAAAGAGGTTATTTGGCCCATCAAGTCTGTACTGATCCTCTAAAGAGTACCCCACCCGGATGCACAGACCCCTGTCTACACCCAGAACCCACATGGTTTTGTTTTAAACTGTGGCCAATCCCCCAAACCTACCTGTCTTTGGATTGTGGGAGGAATCCGGCGCACCCGCAGAACACCATGCAGGCGCAGAGAAAACGTGCAGACTCCATACAGACAGTCACCCAAGGGGGGAATCGAACCCTGTGAGGTGGCAGTGCTAACCAGTGAGCCACCATGTCACCCTAAGGAGAGAGGGGAAATGGAAGAGCTAGACCCTTCCTTTCTTCACACTTTAGTGCTAGTATTGGCTGTGGAAACTGCAGGACAGGCTAGTGGTATTCCTGTTGTGAAGACAAGGCAAAGGGCCAAATTAAAGGCTGCAGCACATTGCAGGTTAAAATCAGTAAGAGAAAGGGCAATGTATATAAGGAAGAATCAAGATTAGGGGACTCGAAGTTTAGATTTTTCAAAGCCTGAAAAGACAGGTGGGGGCATACTAAGAAAGGTGAAGATTTCCACATCTTTCCTTCACCCACCCCTAACATTCAATCCGTAGGATTCCCCAACTCTCAGATCTACTGCAACCACTCTCAGGCCTCCTGCCGATCCAGGACTCACCACCAGCACCCCAGCCCTCACAATGGAGGGCAAACCTGCGAGATTCGAACTGCCATTTTCCTGTTTTTATTGTGTCTTCACCTCAGTCACTGGCTAAGGCTGGGATACCTGGGATCTATTGTGAGACTGGTGGGGAGAGCAGGTCGCAGTGGGAAACCTGTGATCTATTGTGAGACTGGTGGGAGAGCAGGTCGCAGTGGGAAACCCGTGATCTATTGTGAGACTGGTGGGGCGAGCAAGTTGCAGTGGTAAACCTGTGATCTATTGTGAGACTTGTGGAGAGAGCAGTTTGCAGTGGGAAACCTGTGATCGATTGTGAGACTGGTGGGGAGAGCAGGTCGCAGTGGGAAACCTGTGATCTATTGTGAGACTGGTGGGGAGAGCAGGTTATAGTCGGAGACCTGTGATCTATTGTGAGACTGGTGGGGAGAGCAGGCCGCAGTGGGAAATCCGTGATCTACTGTGAGACTGGTGGGGAGAGCAGGTCGCAGTGGGAAACCTGTGATCTATTGCGAGACTGGTGGGGAGAGCAGGTTATAGTCGGAGACCTGTGATCTATTGTGAGACTGGTGGGGAGAGCATGTCGCAGTGGGAAACCCGTGATCTAGTGCGAGACTGGTGGGAGAGCAGGTCGCAGTGGGAAACCCGTGATCTATTGTGAGACTGGTGGGGCGAGCAAGTTGCAGTGGTAAACCTGTGATCAATTGTGAGACTTGTGGAGAGAGCAGTTTGCAGTGGGAAACCTGTGATCGATTGTGAGACTGGTGGGGAGAGCAGGTCGCAGTGGGAAACCCGTGATCTATTGCGAGACTGGTGGGGAGAGCAGGTCACAGTGGGCAACCTGTGATCTATTGTGAGACTGGTGGGGAGAGCAGGTCGCAGTGGGAAACCCGTGATCTATTGCGAGACTGGTGGAGAGAGCAGTTTGCAGTGGGAAACCTGTGATCGATTGTGAGACTGGTGGGGAGAGCAGGTCGCAGTGGGAAACCTGTGATCTATTGTGAGACTGGTGGGGAGAGCAGGTCGCAGTGGGAAACCCGTGATCTATTGTGAGACTGGTGGGGAGAGCAGGTTATAGTCGGAGACCTGTGATCTATTGTGAGACTGGTGGGGAGAGCAGGCCGCAGTGGGAAATCCGTATCTACTGTGAGACTGGTGGGCAGAGCAGGTTGCAGTGGGAAACCTGTGATCTATTGCGAGACTGGTGGGAGAGCAGGTCGCACTGAGAAACCCGTGATCTATTGTGAGATTGGTGGGGCGAGCAGGTTGCAGTGGTAAACCTGTGATCTGTTGTGAGACTTGTGGAGAGAGCAGGTCGCAGTGGGAAACCTGTGATCGATTGTGAGACTGGTGGGGAGAGCAGGTCGCAGTGGGAAACCCGTGATCTATTGTGAGACTGGTGGGGAGAGCAGGTCGCAGTGGGCGACCTGTGATCTATTGTGTGACTGGTGCAGAGAACAGATCACACAGTGGGAAACCTGTGATCTATTGTGAAAGTGGTGGGGAGATCAGGTTGAACTGGGCACATTACTGCAGCGTTTGTTTGCCAGATAATTTCTAGTGAAGCAGTTTGGACAATATGAGAGATTCCACATCAAGTGACTGCGATGCCCAATGCACTGTCCTTGCTGGGAAAGGAACTGATTATTGGAAGGTTTTATAGAAACACTGCCAACATGAGGAATCTCTGGGAATCACTGCGATTATTACTTTTCTTTTCAGCTGAAAATATTTGATGCAAACGGAGATGGAAAGCTGGGCCTTTCAGAAATGGCACGGTAGGTTAATCACCAAGTAATAATTGGACTGGGGTGGATGGCAGGGAATTGGGGAGGAAGGGAGCTTTTAAGTCAGGATGCTGCAGCCATCTTGGCACAGAAAAGGCTCGTGAAAGAGCGCCATCTTTCAGATGAAATGTTAAACTTTAGACTATTGGGTCAGTATCACGTAGACAACCACATTCATGAATGTTGGTGAAATATGTTAGTTTTCTTTGAAACAAGCCAAAGCAAACCATTACCTGCTTTTTGGACTTGTACAGGTTACATTGTGACCAAATAGAGTCAACACTCTAGATAAGGATGCAATGAAACATTTTACAAAGGAATTGAGCTGAGACGGGCAGACATAGGGCAAATGAAGTTTACAATTGAAAAAGGCAAATGATCAAAATGCAGTGCTCAAGAATGCATATTAGCTTGGTGAATACTTGAAAAGGGAACAGGGATCAATTAGAGAATTTGGCACTGTGATTAGCTGCACAGTACGGCCAAGCAAAACTTTGCAAAAAGTATCGGTATGCTGTACATAGTAAACAGCGAAGTATGGGCACGGAGAGATCACGCTGAGCTCTAAGATTACAGAGGTGTTGTTGCATGCACTTCTGGTCTGTGTGCTTCATGCACTGGATGGGGTGCAGAGAAGAGACAGAAAACTGACATGAAATTAATAAACAGTCAGAGAAACTAAGAAAGCTGAGGACTATGCAATAAACAGTGGCCCTCAGTCAGGCTCACAAATGTTAAGTCGCTTTGATTGAAGTATATCCAAAAATTTATTCTGCAGCTAGCCAGAAAACTGAGAACAAAGCAATAAATTTAATTTTAGTGACTGATTTAGAACATTGTGTACCAAGCCCAACTGCAGAGCAACAGCAAATTCATCTACTTCTCCATCGTCTTAAAGCATTTCTGGCTCCAATATTAAACACGCTCTTCCAAAGAGGGCAAATTAAAGACTCAGATAGAGGAACATTTCTCACTTGGAGCCTTTTCTCAAGACAGCAGGGTTCTCCCAGGGGTTCTGCAACTTTGCAGTGAACGAGACATTGGAGCACCCCTCATTTGTCATTAGGCTGGCCTACTGTGCCGGCCTACTCCGCCTAACTTCTTGAGTAAGCCTTTGACCTCCCTCCTGCTGATTGAGACCTCTAACATAACAACCCCACCACTTGGTGCTGTGGAATAAGATTGGCCCAATTTCTTTCATGTGGGACCAGACAATAATCAGGGAATACTTCTGCCCCTGAGTCTGAGTTTTACATCCTCTCAGCCTCTCTCCTGCACTTGACAGGGCGCTGAGGTGCTTTTAGGTACAAACGCAAACTCTACAGTCTGTCAGCATTTACCACATTATAACAAAGTAAGGAGCAGGACTAGGCAGTTACACCCCTCAGGTCTGCTCCACCACTTAATACAATCATTGCTAATCTTACTTTGGCCTCAATCCCAATTTCTTGCCTGCCCTCCACAACCCTTCAACTCATTACAACTGAAAAATCTCCTCCTAGACTTACCAAATATCTCAGAAATCTTGGGTAGTGAAATCCACAGATTCACAATGGTTTAAAAGTAATAATTTCTCCTCGTCTCTGTTTTAAACCTGCTACCCCTTATCTTAAAAATATGACCTCTCGTCCTACATTGCCGCACACGAGGAAACATCCTCTCTACAGCTACTATAAATCTCTTTAGCATCTTATATACCTCAATTAGATCTCGTCCCATTCTTTTAAGGTCCAGAGAATATAGGTCTAAACTGCTCAATCTCTCTCCATAGAACCATGCACTACAAAAAAGGCCCTTTGGCCCATCAAATTTGTACTGATTACACAAGTTCCACTTTCTTTTGACACTTCAAGTGCTCATCCAAGTACCTTTTAAAGACTAAAGGCTCCTGCCTCAACTACTCTCCCAGACAGTGCATTCCAGACACCCAAAGTTTTCTCCCTAAATTCCCTCTAAGCATCCTACCTTTTACTTTACAATTATACCCCTTGGTACTGACCCTCCAACTAAGGGGAACTAGCTGTTTTCTATCCACCCTGTTCATGCCTCTCAATCTTATACACTTCTATCAGGTTCTCAACGTTCTCAGCTCTACAGAAAACAACACAAGCGTATTTCTTTTTCTATTCATCCTGTTCAGAGATGTTATTTACACGCCTCTGGAGCAGGCTGGGACTTGAACCCAGACCTTCCGATTCAGGGGTAGGGATATTACCATTGCGCCACAAGAGGGTCAACAACACAAGCCTATCTTGCCTCCCTTTATAGCTATACTGCTCCATCCCAGGCAACATCCTGGTGAATCTCCTCTGCGCCCCTTCCTGTGCAATCACACCCTTCCTATAGTGTGGAGACCAGAACTGAACATAGTACTCCAGCTGTGGCCTAACCAAAGCTCTGTTCAGCTCCAACGTAAACTCCCTTCTCTTATAATCTATAAAAATAAAGGCAGGCATCCTGTGCACATTCTTAACTACCGTATTAACTTATCCTGCTACCTTCAGGGATCTATGGGTAAAGACCTCAAGAACCCTCTGGTCCTCTGAGCTTCCTAGTGTCCTGCCATTAATTGGCAACTCCTTCATCTGCTTCCTTCCTCAAAAGTGTACCACCTCACATTGATTAAGGTTAAATTCCATTTGTCACAGATTGGTCAGATGCACAGATCAGTTTGTATTCTTCTGTAACCTAATACCTTCCTCCTCACACGTCAACCACCCGGCCAATCTATGTGTCATCAGCAAACTTACTTATCGTCACCCCAAAATTCTCATTTACGTCATTAATAAATATCACAAACAATAAGGGATCCAGCACTCGTCCTTGTGCTGCAGGCACACCTTCTACCCCCACCCTCCGTCTCCTGTCACCAAGCCAATTTTGGATCCAACTTGCTACGTTACCCGGGACCCTATGAGCTTTGACCTTTCATATCAGTTTCCCATGTGGAATCTCGTTACATAAACTCCATTAACTGCCCCACCCTCCATCAATGACTTGGATGCCTCCTTGAAAAATACCGGGTTTGAGAGGCATGCTGTCCCTCTGACAAAGCCATGCTGTCTGTCCCTGATAAAACCTTGCCTGTCTAAATGGGAGCTAATTTTCTCCTTCACTAGTTAATTCCTACTACCGACATGAGACTTGCTGGTCTGTAGTTCTCAAGTCTACCTTTACCATCCTTCTCATAAAGTGGAATCACAGTAGCTGTCCTCCAGGCTTCTGGCACCCCCTGTGGCCAGAGATGATTTAAAAATTTGGGTTAGGGCTCCTGTAATAACGTCCCTCATCTCCCACAGCAGCCCGGGATACAATGCATTTGGACCTGGGAATCTGTCTACTTATAATTCCACCAAAACCCCCAGCAACACCCCACTTCTTACATCAGTCTGCTGAAGAACTTCACAGCCCATCTTTTAGAATTCTGCACTTGAATCCTCCTCTTCCCAAGTGAAGACACCTGTGAAGTAAGACAGCTCCCTCATCTCTGGAATTAATCTAGTGAACTAAGTGATTCTAGTCAATTATGGTCAACTGTGCGTTACAAGTTCAGGTTGCCCTAATTTATTTCTTGTAGAACACTTACACCAGCAAAGAAAAGCCATGAAGCTCGAACTCAACCAGGTTGTTATGAAAAATGGGAGGTTATGAAAAATGCAGCTTTTTATTCCAGGAGGCAGCAGGATACACCTAGAGGATTTGTGAGCTGTATGACTTTAGGTTATCGCCGTCCCCTGATATTCATCATATAAGAAAAGGCAGTCATTAAACCAAACACTTCCATTTGCCAATGGTGGGTTTTACATTCCACACACCACTTTCAGTCACTTCACATTGCCACATCAAGCCAAATTTGTGTGCCACGTCACAGCACCATGTCACCATCTGTGATTGGGTTTATTATTCTCACGTACCAAGATACAGTGAAGAGTATTGTTTTGTGTGCCATGCAGGCAAACTGTACCTTACATAAGTACATCAGAGCAATAGAACAGAATGCAGAATACAGTGTTGCAGCTACAGAGAAGGTGCAGAGAGAGATCAAATCCACTATATGAGAGTTCCATGCAAAAATCTGACAACAGTGGGGAAGAAGATGTACCACTTCAATCTGAATCAGCAGAGAACCCTGCGTAGCACTTTGGTCTGGTCCTGTTTTTAAATAGATGCAATGAAGATGTGAGAGGAAACTCTCAGAAGGTGTTGGTCAATCCTTGAACATGCGTTTGGCTCATTCCATTGTTTATTCAAAAACATTTTCGGCCACAGTTCAGCACTACTACCGCTGAATCAGAAAGTCACCTTCCAGAGAACTGAGCACATAACTTAGCCAGACAATCCGGACCAATGCTGGTGGAATGCTACATTGTTGAAGAAACCATCTTTTGGTTGAGATATTAAATCGAGAACCAGCCTCCCTTCTCAAGCAAAAGTAAAATCTCTCATTTGGCAGAAAAACAGAGAATGTGTCTTTCATGCCCTGCAAACATTGATGCTTCCAGCAGCAGTACCAAACAGGTTATCTGGTAATTAATCACATTGCTATAAATGGGAACTAGCTGTGTTCAAAATAGCTGCCATGTTTCCCACATTGCAGCAGGAACTGTACTTCCACTCACATTTCATTACCAGTAAAGTGTTTTGGGGTGTCTAGTGCCACATAAATGTGCATTGTTTTCTTTTCATTCTTTTAAATTGCAAATATACTTACTTAATATGTAAAAGTGATTAGGCTGCTGCTGAACTTGTCTAACACTTTTTTTTAAACTTCCTTCAGTTTATTACCTGTTCAGGAGAACTTCTTGCTGAGGTTTCAGGTGAGTGCATTTGAATTCTTCTTTCCTGTTTCATGTCGGCTCGGAGTACAGCTCCAAGAGTGCTGGTTGCCACCTGGTACTTCAGCCACGTGGCTAAACTTCATGTGTGAGCCTGCACCATGAGTGGCTATTCAACATTTGTAAGGCATCGTAACAAATGCTGAGCCTATTCTTTCCCAGGGTCCAACATACATACGTTTTCCAACACTGGACAGTGCTCAGGAGCAGCAAGCCCTGCTTGATTTCAGTCTTCTATGGCTCAGCTGTATTGCTTCCATCCCCAGCACCCAATTAAGTTCAGCTCGCTAAACTCAAGCCAGAGATGTCATTTGAGAGCTTCCGTCTTGGGGAATTGTGTCAGTTGAATTGTACAGCACACTGTATTTCTTCACTGGCCCATTGAAGGCTGATCTCCTGATTCCCTGTAAAGGGGCAAAACGTGCATTGACTGTATCTACTGCCCCAACACAGTGTCCAAAGTCCTTGCGTACCATTGTTGTGAAATGCTCACACATAGCTTCCCTGAGAAACTTTTGAAAGAAAGTTCTCATTCTATACGAGGTCCTTGAATTCGTCAGGTTTTCAGTTATTTGATGTACCATTCCCAACAGTTCAGATTAATGTCTCATCCACAGCACCAAGGCTGCCTTGGTCCAACAAACTAAGTCTGTGACTGTGATTTGGATGCCTTGTCTTTGTGGACCTCAACATAGTCTTCGAGATGAAGACCATTCAATTCTCTCATAGTCTGCCTTTGTATTGACTTCATATGATAAATATTTCCAAAGCTAGCTGGTACATCTTCTGGAATAAATTCCCCTTCCGTACCAAAGATCCATGCTCAGCTCCGTTTTGCTCCTTTACCTCCTACAACGTCTCAGCACAGCCAGCTTCTGAACATATCATGCAGGTTCCCAGCTTTACTCTTATCTCCACCTTGTCTCCATGATAATTACTGCGCTGTCTGGTTACCTGTTTAAAGTCAGATTATGGATCATCGAGAATTTCCTCCAGCCTAATATTGGTAAGACGGAAGCTGTCCTGTGTGGATTCCACCATTAAATTCTGCCCCTGAGCCTCCATCCCATAATAGCTTCCCACTGAGGGCTGAACCAGTCAGTGAGTAACTTTGGTATCCTGTTTTTTACTGAGCTTCAAATTCCATATTCTACTTCCACCTCCATAACATTAACGATCTTCAGCCAAGCCTTCGTTGCTGTTAAGGTTTTCTGCCTTGCTTTCATTTCCTCTATGTTCAGCTTACTCTCTTGACTCCCAAATTCCACATTGCACAGATTTCAACTCAACCAAGACTCAGCCACCTGAATCCTGTCATGTCTCATACATGGAGCACCCCTGCCGTCCCTAGTGGATTTCAGTAACTTTGTCTTTATTTCTACATCCTGCCTCATGTCTTCAGTATGTCCCCAGTATTATATCCCAACCATATGCTTCACTTGGCTGGTCAACCCCACTTCTACTCCACCTTCAGTCATCACACCTCTGCATTTCTATTAAACCTTCTGTTACTTCTGCAACCCATGTCTTCAACCATCCTTACAAGTCATTGTTCAGGATCGGTACCACTTTGTGATGCTTTAGTATGTTAAAGAAACCTATCCAGTTGTTAGTTATTGGTGTCCATCAGTGGAAGCAGACTGTTTAGCACTGTATGTCGTCTCTTGTCTGTTCAATGTCTCTGCTACATTCAATATTTTTTAACCGGTTTTCTTTGTTTTACGTTCATCCAGAAAAGAATATCAGTGCTGGAAATTGAAACTCTTCACATTTCAGCATGGGATAAATGTAGACAAAAGCTCTCCAGCAGCTGCCCACAACTGGTACCCTAATCCTACATTCAGGAGAGTGGACCAATATTACACATGCATTTCTTACCAACCAATGTATTTACTTTCAGTGCACCAGATTGGCAATCAAACTCACATCCCAGCTGATTTACATAAGCAGCACGGAATCGCTGGGTAGTGAATCAGCAGCCAATTATCTCCACACCAATTTTCTTCCCCTTGCAGGTCACAAGATGATAATTTGAATTCTCCTTTCACTGTCACTTTAACTTTGATTTGAAATTCAAAACCTTGGTACTACTTCCCAAGTTCAATGAAAAGTGAAAACTACCATAGTGAAAAATAGGCTGCCAATTTACAGAATGCCTACAGTGTGGAAGCAGGCAATTCAGCCCATCAAGTCCACACTGACCGTCCAAAGAACATCCCACTCAGACACACCACATCCTTGTAACACTAAATTTTCCATGCCTAACCCAGTAGCTTACACACCCCTGGACACTATGGGTAATTTAGCATGGCCAATCCACCTAACCTGAACACTTTTGGACTTCCGGAGGAAACTGGAACACCCAGAGGAAACCCGGGTAGACACAGGGAGAATGTGCAAACTCCACACAAGCAGGCAACAGAGGGTGGAATCGAACCTGGGTCCCTGGCACTGTCTGGCAGCAGTGCTAACCACTGAGTCACCATGTCACCCCAATTCATTACAATCTAGTTTTGTGCTGCTGATGGCAACCAATTTCATCCTGTTTTCCCTTCTGGATTAAATTACAGCGATTATACAAATTTAAATTGTATTCCCCACTACTTAGAAAGTTAGAGATCAGTTTGGTTCAAGATATTTCAGGGAACAGAGCAATGTAGATGCAAAAAAATCTAATTCCTCCGGTTATGGAGTCTAGGAATAGAGAATGTAGTCTAAACATTATTGGCAGGTCTTTCATGACAGGGTGGTAGATCTGTTCATCAAATGACAGTTGATGTTTGTAAATTAAAATCTAAGATATTGAGGAAAGTAAGGGGTAAGGACAGGTGTATGGATTTGTAGATCATAGATCAGTCACTGAATGATGATGGCATATGCTGAAGAGGCTAGACGGCCCATTATGTTTGTATGTTAACCTGGGCTCTCTGGAGTTATAACTGCAAGTTACAGTCATTCAAAAAATAATTTAAAAATAACTAGTGAGTGAGTACAGCCCAGTGTCAGTCACTGGTCTTTCAGTTTTGGGACCTGATTACAAATTCAACCCCAAATGATGGAACTGCAGGCTCCTCTCCTCTGTCTGCTGGTTGTAAAGAACCATAGAATCACAACAATGTGGAAGCTGGCCATTCAGCCTGTTGTGCCCATACTGACCCTCCAAAGAGTATCCCACCCAGACCCATCACTTCATTGTATCCCTGTATCCCTGCATTTCCCATGGCAAATCGACCTTAACCAGCACATCTTTGGACCGTGGGAGGAAACCCATGCAGACATGGGGGGAATGTGCAAACTCCACACAGTCACCTGAGGGTCCCTGATGCTTTAAGCCATTGTGCCACCCTAAAGGATAACCTGAAATTAGTTTATTAGCCTCAGTACCGTTTCTAGCAACCTGCTTCAGAGCGGCCAAAGGATGACTGATGACGTAAATGGGAAAATCCCATTGTGATGTTCTAAGGTTGTTGTACACTGTTGGGGGCACACTGCTGGGGACTATACAAGCTTTTGTCATCATCTATACCCTACCAAGAGTGCCCACTGCTGTTACCAAGTTGGTCAAATTAAAAATAGTTTCATTCTCCAGTACAAACCTCTGCATTTTGGTAAACACAAAACAGCAATCACAATAAAAATTAGCTATTTCCGGCATGAAAGAGTGAGCTGTTTACAGGTAAAGCTCAGTTTTAAATGTGAAAGATTGATGAAATTCTATTTTACTCTCAGGATTGCCAAGGATCGAAGGTAAGTGTCGGTGTTAAGGTGATTTTAATTTCACTTTATAACATTCCACCATTTAATAACAGACGTTTCCTCAGTGTTACAGTTTTCATGTATAGTTAGTTTGTCATTGTCTGTGTTTCACTGTGTATTCCTGTGTAAGTATGCCCAGAATAAGAAAATTCTTGGTATTTACTAAATGGCATAGCCATTCCTTCAGCTGAAACAAAAGCAAAATAGTGCAGGCACTGGAAATCTGAACTTGAAACAGAAAGTGCTGGAAGTATGCAGCTGGTCTAGCAGCACTGGTGGTGAGAGCAACAGCGTTAACATTTCTAGGCCAATATGTTTGTCCTCCAGCCATCACTCAATTGTGGCCTGGGCCTAGCAACAATTCTGAGCCTCGGGCAGATGTCCTCCCCACAACAGCTTCCCAAAGGCGTTCTGATTCACAGAACTGCCAGCTGCACATCGTCTGCCAGCCTCTCAGTGCCAGGACTTCTGTTCCAAGGGTCCTGGATCCTCAGGAATCAAGGCCTAAGGGCCTTCCCAGAATTTCCACAATGCCCTTGACAAGGTGCCGCACAGGAGGCTACTCAATATGGTGTTAGGGGTAGAGTACTAGCGTAGATAGAGGATTGGCTGACTGGTAGAAGGCAGAGAGTGGGGATAAAGGGGTCTCTTTCAGGATGGCAGCCAGTGACTAGTGGAGTTTGGCAGGGGGCAATGTTGGGACCACAACACGTTTTACATTAAGAATCTGGATGTAGAGACTGAGTGCACTATTGCTAAGTTTGCAGATGACAAAAAGATAGTTGGAGGGAGAAAGGAGTGTTGAAGATATGGGGAAGCTGCAGAAGGACTTGGACAGACTGGGAGAGTGGGCAAAGAAGTGGCAGTTGGGATACGGTGTGGGAAAGTGTGAAGTTACATATATTGTTTGGAAGAAGAGAGGTGTAGACTATTTTCTAAATGGGATAGGGCTTCAGATATCTGAATCACAAAGTGACTTGGGAGCCCTCATTAAGAATTCTCTTAAGTTTGACATGCTGGTTCAGTTGGTAGTTAGGATGGCAAATGCACTGTTAGCATTCGTTCCAAGAGATCTAAAATACAGCAGCAGAGATATACTGCTGAAGCTGCATTAGATTGTAGTCAGACTGTATTTGGAATATTGTGAGCTGTGGGCCCCATATCTAGGGAAGATGTTCTGGCCTTGGAGGGGTCCTAGAATAGGTTTACAAGAATGATCCTGGGGATGAAGGGCTTGTAATATGAGAAGCGGTCAAGAACTCTGGGTCTATACTTGATGGAGTTTAGAAGGATGAGGGGGGTATATGATTGAAACTTACAGAATACTGAGAGGCCTGGATAGAGTGGGAATGGAGAAATTAGGACCTAAGGACACAGCCTCAGGGTGAAGGGCCAAACCTATTGAACTAAGATGAGGAGGAATTTCTTCAGCCAGAAGGTGGTGAATCTGAGGAACTCATTGCTGCAGAAGACTGCAGGCCAAGTCATTAATTGTATTCAAGACAGAGATAGATGGGTTCATGATGGTAAAAGGATGAAGAGTTACGGGGAGGGGAGAAGGCAGGAGAATTGGGTTAAGAAACCTGCCAGCCACAATCGAATAGTGCTGAGGGCTTGATGGGCCAAATGGCCTAACTCTGCTCCTACGTCATTTGGTTTGAGGAGGCGAAGCAGGCTCCCATCAGTTCTCCAGCTGGCAAGCATGCCACCATCACTCATATAAACTCCCACAACTAACAAGCTGATAACTACATAATCTGTTTTTGTGGTGTTGATTTGGGATAAATATTGGCATCAGAATAACACCCCTGCTCTTCTTTGAATAGCGCTATGGGATGTTTCAAATCCACTTCTAAGGACAAACAGGAACCTAATGTATCTTCTTACCCAAATTGAAGCACCTCTGACAATCTAGCACCTGTACAGTACTAAAGTATCAACCGAGATTATGTGCTTAAGTCTCTGGAGTGGGGCGTACCACCAAAATCTTGTTACTTACACTCGAGTGTTAGCATTGAGTTGTGATTGTATTGGAACTAAGTGCGGATTAAACTTGGGGAGCAATGTGGATTTGGCTAGTAGGTGTGAAATACAGTACAATGTAGACTATAAAAATGGTTGTTGAAGGAATCGTTTATTGCATAGAACAGCGATATTGCTAAGGAAGGGGATGTGATGGTCACTGTGGAAATCCTTTTAATCTACCAGTCCAGGATTCAGCAAAATGGTAAGGACAGCATAGCACAAAAGGAGGACAAAGTACACAGCAGAAAAGGTCATATTGTTGGTGTTTAAGATCCTGATGTGGCAGGGCTGGTGTTGGACTGGGGTGGACAAGGTCAGAAATCACATAACACCAGGTTATAGCCCAACAGGTTTATTTGAAAACACAAGCTTTTGAAGCCTCGCTCCTTATAACACCTGAAGAAGGAGTGAGGCTCCAAAAGCTTGTGTTTACGAGATCATGGACAGCTTCATATACGGAATAGAGCTGCAGGATAGGGAAAGCCAGACAATATTCAAACACTCAGGTCAACTGGAGCTCATTTGTTGGCTTCAAACTTTTCTTATTGTCAGGTCTCACTTCAAAGACTTAATCCAGAACGGTATGTGATTGAGGAAGTTTGGGAACTGGCTGTCTTACAGATGATTAAACTGGAGCTCTGCCTTCTCACACAAATAGCCTCAGCTTGTGGAACTGGAGGAACACAGCAGGCCAGGCAGCATCAGAGGAGCAGGAAGGCTGACGTTTCGGGTCGGGATCCTTCCTCAGAAATGGGGGAGGAGGAAGGGAGCTCTGATATAAAGACAGAGAGGAGGGTGGGGCTGGGGAAGGAAGGTGGGATGGTGATAGGTGAACGCAGGTAGGCTGTGGTGGGGATTGGTCAGTGAGGTGGGAGGAGTGGGTAGGTGGGAGAGAAGATGGACAGGTCAAGAAGCCGGGGATGAGAGGGAGATAGGTAGGAGAGAAGATGCCTTGGGACCCTACAACCCAATGGTCTGAATGTCGACTTTACTAGTTTCAAACCACCAGCCTCATCCCGTGACCAATCCTCCCTCTCATCCCCGCCTCCCTGACCTGTCCATTTGCTCACCTATCCGCTCCTCCCACTTCACTGACCAATCCGCACCACCACCTACCTGCATTCACCTACCACCATCCCAACAACCTTCCCCAGCCCCACACTCCTCTCTCTATTTCAGAGCTCCCTTTCCTCTTCCCCATTTTTGAAGAAGGGTCCTGACCCGAAACATCAGTTTTCCTGCTCCTCTGATGCTGCCTGGCCTGCTGTGATCCTTTAATTCCAGACTGTGATATCTCAGACTCCAGCATCGGCAGTTCTTACTATCTTGGTGTCAGCTTAGTTTTTTTCTGAGAAGGGAGTTTTCTCTAGTGTCAAACATTTATCCCTCAACTGACATTGTAAAAAAAAATTTTCTGGCCTTTGTCATTTCTGGGAACATGCTGTAAATTGGCTGTCATATTTCTCATATTATGAAAGTGAATACAGCTCGTAAGTACTTTATTAGCTGTGAAAGGCTTTTGGACATCTAAAGTTGGGAAATGTGTCGTAGGAATGCAAGTTTATGAAGAAAGATTTTGAGCTTGTTCCCATTCAAAGACTCTTCAAAGTGACCTTGCAGACATTTAGTAGACAAAGAGGATTGATGAATTTGGTCTGGATATATGGTCAATACTAAAGAAGCATTCAAAAGTGGGATGCAAATTAACTTGGGAACGCCATAGGATTTCTGCTGTAGTAAAGAAGACTAACTGAATTTTGAGATGTAGGCAAACAGAGAATTCCCAGAAGGTGGAAATGTCTCTTTGCAAAGCTGGGCTCATACAAGAGCCACAGCACAAAATCCTGGTGACTGCACAGCAGGGACCCAAACTGGTTTCAGCCATGCCCCTATGCAGAGAGCTTGAAAAGCCTAGTTATTGTTTAGCCTGGAGAAGGGAAAACATAAAGGAGAAACACATAGATATTTGAGTGAATGGGTGATTGACAGTATTAGATTCTAGCGCCACAGAAATGAAGTCCATTGAGAACCATTTGCTACGCCACGTCAAGACAATGTGGCTGGATTAGCAAACCAGGGTCCCAAGGAATGATCTGGGAAGCCGTGACTGAATACCACGATAGCAGATGGTGGAATTTGAATTCAACAAAATTTGGAATTTAATGACCACGTCGACTGATGTAAAAACCCATCAGATTCACAAACACCCTTTAGGGAAATAAATCTGCTATTCATACTTTGTCTGGTCTACATGTGACTCCAGATCCACAGCAATGCATTTGACTTTTCCTTGTCCTCTGAAATAGCCTTGCAAACAATTGTTGTGTCAACTGCTTAAAAATTCTTAAATTGAATGACACAAGACCAACCACCCATATTGAAGTAGGCACTGGGAATAAGAGTTACAAATTCAGCCCTGTTGACCCTGCTAAATCCTTATTACCAATATCTGAGGGCTAGTGCCAAAATTGGGAGGGCTGTCTCACAAATGAGTCAAGAAACAGCCTGACAGAGTCATTACTCATGGAGTCATTGTACCTTACAATGTCCCAGACATCACTACCAGCATACGTTCTATCTCACAGGGGGGACAGCTCCAGCAGAAATAGTTGTACAGTGGTTTACAGTCAAGAGAGAACTGCCCTGGGAGTCACCAACATTGACTCTAGACTCTGAAGTCAAACACCACTTGGAGGAAGCACAGAGGGCAGTAAATGTGCCGAATAGACTCTAGGTGGGGGATTTCCATGTCCACCACCAAGAGTGACACAGCAGCAGTGCTACTGATCGAGATGTTCGGGTCCTAAAGGACATAGCTGCTGGACAAAGTTCGCGGCATGTGGTGAGGGAACCAACAAGAGGGAAATGTATACTTGACCTGATCTGCATCAATCAGCCAGTTGCAGATGCATCCGTTCCTGACAGTATCGGTAAGAGTCACCACCATACAGCCCTTGTGGAGATGAAGTCCTGCCTTCACATTGAGAATACCCTCCATTGTGTTGTGTGGCACTGTCACTGTGCTGAATTGGGAAGACTTCAAACAGCTCTAGCAACTCAAGACCTCACCCATGAGGTGCTGTGGGCCACCAGCAGCAGCAGAATTGTACTCCAGCATGTCTGTAACCTCATGGCCTGGCATATCCCCCACTCACCCATTACCGTCAAGCCAGGGGATTAACCCTGGCTCAATGGAGAGTGCAGGAGGGTATGCCAGGAGCAGCTCCAGGCATACCTACAAACGAGCTGTCACACTGGTGAAGCTACAAACAGGACTACTTATGTGCAAGAGCTAAGTGAGCCCACAACCAATGGATCAGATCTAAGCTCTGCAGTCCTGCTACATCCAGCCATGAATGGTGGTGGGCAATTAAAGAACTCACTGGAGCAGGAGGATCCACAAATATCTCCATTCTCAATGGTGGGGGATTCCAGCACACCAATGCAGAAGTCTGACGTACTCACAACAATCTTCAACCAGAAGTGCCAAGAGGACATCATCACAGATGCCAATCTTCACACTGTGATTCGCTCTGTCTGTGCAAAGGCAATGGGCCCTGATAATGTTCCAACAACAGTGCTGAAGACATGTGCATTTAGACTTGCCAAAACCCTAATCAAGCAACAACACCGGCATCTACCTGACAATGTGGAAAATTGCCCAGGGATGTACATAAAAAGCAGGTAGATCTATTCTGGCCAATTACCATCCTGCCAATCGAGTCTCGGTCGCCATGCTCAGCAATAGCCTGCTCAGTGATGCCCAGTTTGGATTTTGCCAGGTTCGCTCTTGACAGCGTTGGTTTAAACATGGGCAAAAAAGCTGAATTTGAGGAGGCAATGACCTCGTTGTACTATCGATAGACTATTAATCCAGAGACCTAGGCAATGTTCTGGGGAGATGGGTTCAAATCCCGCTATGGTAGATGGTGGAATTTGAATTCAGTAAAAAAAAGCTGGAATTAAGAATCTAATGATAATCATAAAACCATTGTCAATTGTTAGAAAAGCCCATCTGGTTCACTAATGTCCATTAGGCAAGAAAACTGCCATCCTTACATGGTCTGGTTTACATGTGACTCCAGATCCACAGCTATGTGGTTGACTCTTAACTGCCCAGTGATGCCCAAATCCCATAAATGGATTAAAAAGAATTCTAGAAGTTAAGTGAGAGTGACTGGCCGTGACATCAAGGCCACATTTAACCTAGTGTGGCATCAAGGATCCTAGCAAAACTGGAGTCAATGGGAACCATAGAGAAATCTCTCCACTGATTAGAGTCAGACCTCAGAAAGGATGATGGTTGTGGTTGTTGGAGGTGAGTCATCTCAACTCTACATTATCTCTGTAGGAGTTCCTCAGAGTAGTGTCCTTGGCCTAACCACCTAAAGTTGCTTTATCAATGACCTATCCACCATGATAAAGTCAGAAGTGGGGATGTTCACTGATCATTGCACAATGTTCAACACCATGCATGACTCCTTAGATACTGAAGTCATCTCTCTTCAAATGCAGCAAAACCTTGTCAATTTCCTGGCTTGGGCTGACAAATGGCAAGTAACATTCATGACACTGCCAATCAATGACAAGCTCCAACAAGAGAGAATCTAGTTGTTGCCCCATTGACATAGGGATGGCACGGCGGCTCAGTGGTTAGCACTGCTGCCTTACAGCGCCAGGGATCCGGGTTCAATTCCAGCCTGTCTTTGTGGAGTTTCCACATTCTACCCATGTCTGCGTGGGCTTCCTTCCACAGTCCAAAGATGTGCAGGTTAGGGAGATTGGCCATGCTAAATTGCCCATAGTGTCTAGGCTGGGAAATGCCGGGATAGGGTAAGGGGTGGGTCTGCGTGGAATGTTCTTCAGAGGGTTGGTGTGGACTCAATGGGCCAAATGGCCTGCTTCCACCCTGTAGGGATTCTATGAAATCCTCCAATCTCAACATTTGATGGCATTATCATCATCGAAATCCCTGACTATCAACTAGAACATAGAACATTACAGCACAGTACAGGCCCTTCGGCCCTCGATGTTGTGCCGACCTGTCATACCGACCTGAAGCCCATCTAACCTACACTATTCCATATGCTTATCCAATGATGACTTAAATGTACCTAAAGTTGGCGAATCTACTACCGTTGCAGGCAAAGCGTTCCATTCCCTTACTACTCTCTGAGTAAAGAAGCCACCTCTGATATCCGTCCTATATCTTTCACCCCTCAATTTAAAGCTATGCCCCCTCATGCTCGCCGTCACCATCCTAGGAAAAAGGCTCTCCCTATCCACCCTATCTAACCCTCTGATTATTTTATATGTTTCAATTAAGTAAAAAATTAACTCCAGGGATTATCAATGATCAGAAACTGAACTGGACTAGCCAAGTGAATACAGTGGCTAAAAGGACAGGTCAGAGGCTGGGAATCCAGAAATTAACCCACTCCTGACTCCTCAAAGCCTGCCCACCACGTACAAGGCACAAGTCAGTGGTGTGATATAATACTCCCCACTTGCCTGGATGAGTGCAGCTCTAACAACTTGAAGAAGCCGACTCCAAGAAGCTTGACACCATCCGGGACAAAGCAGCCTGCTTCGACTGGCAGCACATGTCCACTCCCGCCACCTCTGGCACTCAGTAGGTGCAGTGTGTACTATCTTCATGGTAACCTCAACCAGTTTTGAAACTGTACACAAACCAGCTGTCTAGCTAACTGATCACGCCCAAAATAAAGATAAAATGACCATAGTTCTACCGGATCATAAGGCTGTTCTCTTATTAGAGAGAGATAGGAGGTGGTGGTTTAACCTGAGGGTCACTACATCTCAGGTAAGGGGAGAGGTTGAGAAGGAGAGTCCTTCATAGTAAGATAAGCAGGTACAGGAATTGAAGAAAGGCTGTTGGCGTCACTGTGCAGTGCTATCCAGCCAACTGAACTAACCAACCCCCTCCAAGATGCACAGCAGAAATTCACCAAGGCTTCCAGAAAGCACCTTCCTAACCCATGACCACTACCATCCAGAAAGACAAGGACAGCAAATACATGGGAACACCACAGCCTGCAAGTTCCCCTCCAAGCCACTCATTGTTCTGACTTGGAAATATATCATTGTTCCTTCACTGCTGCTGGGTCAAAATCCTGGAACTCCCTCCTTAACAGCGCTGGGAGTCTACCTACACCAAATGAACAGTGGTTCAGGAATGGTTCTCACCACAACCTTCTCAGCTGGTATGGGCTAAAAATACTGGCCCAGCCTGAGATACCTACCTTTCAAGAATGAACAAAAAAAAGTAAACACAAGGAATGAGTTGTTAGACACGCAGTCAAACAAACTCAATGAATTCATTCAAGAAGCCATTAAATTTATTTCTGGAAACAAAGGACTAAAGGACAGACAAGTTTATGAGGAACACGGAGTTTTGAGAGGGGCATATAGATTTGTGAAGGACATGCAGGCTTTAAAGAGACTGGAGGTTTTATGTGGAACTTGTGGCTTTGTGAGGGACCATGCAGGTTTGTAAGGGAGAGATAATGGGAACTGCAGATGCTGGAGAATTCCAAGATAATAAAATGTGAGGCTGGATGAACACAGCAGGCCAAGCAGCATCTCAGGAGCACAAAAGCTGACGTTTCGGGCCTAGACCCTTCATCAGAGAGGGGGATGGGGAGAGGGAACTGGAATAAATAGGGAGAGAGGGGGAGGTGGACCGAAGATGGAGAGTAAAGAAGATAGGTGGAGAGAGTGTAGGTGGGGAGGTAGGGAGGGGATAGGTCAGTCCAGGGAAGACGGACAGGTCACGGAGGTGGGATGAGGTTAGTAGGTAGCTGGGGGTGCGGCTTGGGGTGGGGGGAAGGGATGGGTGAGAGGAAGAACGGGTTAGGGAGGCAGAGACAGGTTGGACTGGTTTTGGGATGCAGTGGGTGGGGGGGAAGAGCTGGGCTGGTTATGTGGTGCAGTGGGGGGAGGGGACGAACTGGGCTGGTTTAGGGATGCAGTAGGGGAAGGGGAGATTTTGAAACTGGTGAAGTCCACATTGATACCATATGGCTGCAGGGTTCCCAGGCGGAATATGAGTTGCTGTTCCTGCAACCTTCGGGTGGCATCATTGTGGCACTGCAGGAGGCCCATGATGGACATGTCATCTAGAGAATGGGAGGGGGAGTGGAAATGGTTTGCGACTGGGAGGTGCAGTTGTTTGTTGCGAACTGAGCGGAGGTGTTCTGCAAAGCGGTCCCCAAGCCTCCGCTTGGTTTCCCCAATGTAGAGGAAGCCGCACCGGGTACAGTGGATGCAGTATACCACATTGGCAGATGTGCAGGTGAACCTCTGCTTAATGTGGAATGTCATCTTGGGGCCTGGGATGGGGGTGAGGGAGGAGGTGTGGGGACAAGTGTAGGGGACACTGGTTTGTGAGGCAGAAGCAGGTTTGTGGGCTTCAGGTAAAATAAATTGCCTTTACAAATTCTCAAATCTCCGATTTCAATGTGGGTGTCTCTGTTTCTCACAAGGCATGTGTTTAGGTCTGTGTCACCTTTTCAGTGGATGCTTCCCTTTTGCTTAATTATCTTCCTGTCTAGTTTCTGTCTCTTCTTGTTACCATATCTCTATATGTATTTTGCTCATCTGTTTCCTGTTTCTATCTCACACTTTACTGTCTGTGTGTGTCTCTCACTGGTGTATTTTGTCTTCTCCTTACTCTCTTTGTCTCTTAATCTTTCTCAAGACTTTTTCCAGTCTATCGGCCCTTCTCTTTTTTTTTGTCTAAGTGTCTTTTTTGCATTTCTCCTAAATCTAATTTATACTTCCAATGTTTTCCGTGCTCTCTTTCTCTCTGTTTCTCTGCCCATCTTCTCTGGCCGCATCCCTATTAATCAATATTTCTTTCTCAAAATTCACAGACTCTCTCCTCTCCATATTCCCTGTGTCTCTGTTTTTCCCTTTTCTCTCTACTTGCCTCTCGTCCTTCCCCATGCAGCCAATCAGCCTGTTTTATGTGATTGTCTGGTCAGTCACTGGTGGACAGCAGTTAATATGAAAAGCCTAAATGGTCACTGAAATTGTAAGAGCCCCTGAATTTTTTGTACAGTAAAGCCAAACACTCCCTGGGCAGGTCTGGCACTGGGTAAGATACAGAAGTCCTTCTACACTGCTCTATCAAATACTACCAGAGGTTAAATCCACATTAACAATCTGTCTGCACTGTCAACATCAAACACTCCTAGAACAGATATAGCACAGGTTTAGATACACTGTAAAGCCGCCTCTACACTGTCCACATCAAACACTCTCAGGACAGGAACAGCATGGTGTTGGATACAGAGTAAAGTGCCGTCTACATTGTATACATCAAACACTCCCAGCACAGATACCTGGCATTAGATACAGAGTAAATCTCCTCCTACACTGTCTCCATCAAATACTCCCACAGCATAAGTACAGCATAGGGTTAGATACAAGGTAAAGCTCTCTCTCCACTGATCCATCAAACACTTGCAGCTGATGCACTGCACATTGCAATACAGAGTGAACTTTCTGTTACACTATTCCATTAAACAGTCCAAAGTCAAGTGCAGCAGGGGCTAGTTATTGACTAAAAAAACTCCCAAGTGCACTGTTCAAATCCTGCTACACAGTGAAGCATCTTTCTGGTCCCTATCAATTTTTCTGTGGCAATCAGGCTGTGAAAGTACCAATAACAGAAGCTTTGAACATTTCACACCTCTTAATACTGTGCAGCTAAACATTGAGACATTCACAAGAGACCATAGAAAGAACAATTTACTGTAACCACATAAAGCTGTCACTTAAGCAAAGTCAATACTTCTCTCCAGCTGTCAAAACAGAACCCAGTTTAGGAAATCTTATGAGTCGGGGCTCAAAGCCAAGTATACTTAATGGAGGTTTAAAAATCGTGTGAAAGAGCTCTCTGACCTGACTTCAACGTATATGTTTGGCGATATAAATGCAAGTTCTTCTGTTGAATCCATTGTAACAGAACAAGTTACATAAAGTGGAAACAAAAGAATCTCAGGATTCACAGTGCTTGTGAGAGTTTACAACCAGAGAGTCTGTTGTTTGAATGGTGATATTTCAATGTGGATCAGATGACCCTTAAGATCTGGGTATGGCAAGACAGTAATAACATCAGCCAAGATTTTGCCTAAAATCGATGCTGAACAACACAATATTTGTCTCAGCAGATTGAGCAATGTTAGGCAATGACTTCATTCATTCTATTACCTCTGCTCGTTGTTATTGCTTTGGAAAGACTTAGAGAGAGAGTGAGAGACAACAGAAAGTGGGTATTAACTTCACTGCCCAACAATCCTGTAGTCGCTGAGGCCCATTGTTTACTCCCTTTGCAACATCGTTACAATAGCACCCCTACTGTACTCTTTGCACAGAGTATTTTACAAAGGACAACATTTTATTTTTGCAACAGTGGGAAGAGAAGCTTTGTGAAAGTTCTAGGTTGTTGGGTCTCTGTCATTTCCTGCAGCTGCAGACACCTCCCATTTCTTTCTGCCAAGGGCAGAAGGTGACATTCAGAGTAAATACAGAGTCCTGGGGTTAGGTAGTTCAATCTCTCACTGTCACCATTGTGTATTCAGGGATGGTGAGAGGAAAAATCTGCTTTACAAGTAAAGATTTCGCTTGACAGCAGTATCAGTGTCTGAAAACGCATTGAGACAATGTTGAGATTGTGACCTTACTGAAAAAAATCTGCTTTTTTTACTAATGCTTATTCTTGTATTCACAGGGGATGAAGTTGAGTGCAGAGGAGTTCAATGCAATATTCACATTTTATGACAGGGTAACTATTGCCTCAGTGTTAATACAAGGGCTTCACACAGAACTGCACGGTCTATCACAGGCTTTTTGTTTTAATAGATGAATCGAGACTCTATTTTTTGAATTTTCTCCCCTCCTAATGAAGATGGGTGAGGATTTCAGATGCACTGTCCCAAGGGCTCAAGACCCTCCTCCAAATGGAACAATCCCCTATGTGGGTGCAAGACCACATGGAGTTAAAGTACAAGAACTAGAGGGCATAGCCTCAAAATGAGGGGGGAGCAGATTTAGGACCGAAGTGAGGAACTTCTCCCAAAGGATCGTAAATCTGTCATTCCCTGCCCAGAGAAGAACTTGAGGCTACTTCATTGAATATTTGTAAGGCAAAGTTAGATAGATTTTTAAAGAGTAAAGGAATTAAGGGTTGTGGTAAGTAGGCAGGTAAGTGGAGCTGAGTCCATGTAAAGATCAACCATGGTATTACTGAATTGGCTGAAGGGGCCAGATAGTCTGCTCCTGCTCCTATTCCTTATGTTTTTATGTACTGTGGTCTGACACAAGCAAATCAGGTTGCTGCAAATCTGAAATAAAGGCAAAAATTGTCACAGATACTTGGCAGAATCAGCACATCTGTAGAGAGAGAAACAAAGTTATTACGCAGAACTTTGGATTTGTGTCAGAGGTGGAAAAGTTCATGTCAGAGAGCAGCTCTACCATTAATCTACTGTCCTTAATCTGACTGAGCATGGTCTTGGCCACTAATTGTCCCGCTCACTAAAAACTAGATACGGACCTTTGGGCACTTTTGTTCTGTGTGGATTGGTAGTATAAGCGGTGCCTTGTCTATTAAGGCAATTAAAGGGACAACTAAAGCTGATTTTCTGAAGCCAACTTGCCCCACAGCAGCTGAAGGTTGGGCCATAGGGTGCCTTCAGCATCAAAGTCAGGGGAGCGGGGATGTTTCTTGTGTACCATCATCAATTTAAACTTACAAGGTGGCAATAGCTGGAGTTCTTTGCCAAAGCCTTCAGAAGATGCCTCCATTTTGAGGTGCCTGAACTTCACAGGTCCTCCCTTTGACTCCTGAGACTGGGTGGCCAATAGGAGACTTTTCAACAATGACAAATTAGCAGATCTACCGAAGAGGCTAAAGCTATGTGTAGTACTCCCAATGGCATCCCAAAGAAAGTCTGTAAGCACTGACTGGGAATTGAAGCTGGGACATTTTGGTCTCAATATGCCGTGCCATGCGGACACCAGTACAGATCTCAAGTGTTTAGGCAAAGGCACATAAAGGGAAGTTACTAAGGAAGTTTTGCCTAGAAGCCAGCAAAAGTCACAGGAACAGGAGGAGGTCATTCACTCACTCAAGCCTGCTCCACCGTTGAATTAATACACATTTGATCTGTGCCTCGATTCCTTTCACCACCCTTTTCTCCCAGAATCTCTTGCCCAAAAAAACCTACCTCAATCACAAATTCTTACAAATCCCCAAGATTTCCAGTAAGAAGTGAGACATCAGTTCTACAACCACACCCAGGTTAAAAACCTGTGAATGATAGGAAATTATTGTCCCAAGTCAACCCTACCATGTGTTCCTGAGCAATGCTAAGCATAAGGAAGGGGGCTGTTTGTGTTTGAATGGCCATCTTTATTATACAGCTGGCCTCACAAGCCAGGGCACTGCTGTCTTATTACAGGCCCAACACTGAGAGCAGTAACTGACCACATATTGCCAAAGCCATGCCTCACTAACCACCAATTGGTGGTCTCCACTCAAAATACATGGAGCAGCTTGACGCAGGGAGATGAGGATAGGACAGGTTGATGACACAGACCCCAACAAAACAGAGAATCCCAGCAAGGAGTTCCAGCGGTGATATAGAGAATATTCACTGTTTTATTACCAAGGTGCCTCGTGCATCTAATTATCTAAATGGGAGTTGCAGTGCAAGTTGATTCTATTATTTTTCACTCGGTATGTTCTGTCTGCTTCCTCAGGATGGAAATGGCTATATCGATAGTAATGAGCTGGATGCACTACTGAAAGATTTATATGAGAAAAACAAAAAGGTGGGTTGAGGAGAACAATACTGACAGTCCAGGAGTATAGGACTCTGTGTGCTTGTAGAAGTTGTCAATTCAGGCGAAAATACAACTTTTGCAACATCTCCTCCATCAAACACTCCCAGAACAGGTACAGCACAGGTTAGAGCCAGACAAAAGTTCACTCTATACTCTTTTAAACCGAAAGTAAAGCTCCCTTGACTTTGTCCTCATCAATCACTTCCAAGACAGGTACAACACAAGGCTAGATACAGAGTAAAGCTCCTTCTACTCTTTTAAAGTAAAAGCAAAGCTCCTTCTAATCTTTTAAACAGAAAGTAAACCCCTCTTTACTCTTAAGAACCAAAAAAACTGTGGATGCTGTAAATCAGGAACAAAAACAAAGTTGCTGGAAAAGCTCAGCAGGTCTGGCAGCATCTGTGGAGGAGAAAACAGAGTTAACGTTTCGGGTCGGGTGACCCTTCCTCAGATCTGTTTTGTCCCTCTTTATTCTTTTCAACTGAAAGTAAAACCTCCTCAACATGTACCCCATCAAACTCTCCCAGGAAGGTACAGCACAGGGTTAGAAACAGAGTAAAGCTACCTCTACACTGTCCCCATCAAACACTCACAGGGCAAATGAGGCATGGAGTTGAATACATAACAAAGTTCTCATTATACTAGAACATCAGACACACCTGGTACAGCAAGAGGTTGGATACAGAGTAAAGGTCACTGTACTGTCCAATTAGTCACTCAGTTGCTGGGCAAATACAGCACAGATTAGTTGCTTATGGCAAAAATTTAACATGGTTGTGATGTGTTCATTGAGAATGACTCTTAATTACGAGCCGCTCCTGAAGTCAAGAAGGTTTTAATGCTGCAGGAACTGAATGGAGACTGCAGAGAATGGAAAATAAACCATCCCTCCTTGGGTAGTCAGAAGTTGACCAGCCACATGAGGGCTCATGGCAAAATGGAAAAATATCACACTGGAACACATTATACATGGGGATGCTTAACATTGACATTGATTTAACTGAAATTGAAAGTTTTCTATTCCCTTTAGTCCCACATCTTTCAGCATAAAATTGTACAATTAAGTTTACCAGATATATCACCATCCACAGCTAAGATCATATAATAATTTTTTTTGCAATTTTCTGCCCTAGGAGATGGATATTAAGAAACTGACTGCATACAAGAAAAATATCTTGTCTCTCTCGCATGGTGGGAAGCTATATCGACGGGAGCTGGAAATGATTTTGTGCACAGAGCCACTGTAGGGAATTCCTCTTCAACAAAGAACGTGCTCCACCCTACGCCATTCAGTCCACACCCTCACCTCACCTCACCCAACATCACTCCACCCCAGCGCATGTGCAGGGTGTCCTAAAAACCACAAATGTGCTAGTATTGCAGATTAAGAAATGTCACTAAGGGACAGGCATCAAAGCTGAGGTGTGAACTCACTCATAATGGCTGTCCATTATTTTCTATATATCTCCCTTTGCTCAGCATTTTAAAGCAACAGATAATATATTAGATACATATATATATATATATATATACAGAATATGTATAGAAGTATTTTGAGTCTTGGTAAATGCTGTTGTTTGCCAAAGATAAGCCTGAGATTTACAGCAGAAAGCCAGTTATCCAAAAGACAATTAATTGAAGTCATTTTAATTTGCTACTCTGCTCTTTTTACCCAGTTGTCCTGGCTGCAGTGACTCCAGAATTCACATAGTGTTCCTAATGCAAACCACAAACCTAGAAGTTGAGATCTATCCATAAGGGTGTGCATGGGGAACTCAACGGATTTTTGTATTGGCCATCCTGGATTTTCTCTGTTTTCCCGTGAGGAGTCACCTGGTTTGCTTCAGACTCCCCCTAAATGGCTCACTGAGACAAAAGATTTCAAAACCAGAGAGTGGGGGATCACAAACTACAGTAAGTTCAGAATCAGGAGGTACCTCTTAAAAGACTAATAATTTTGACAGTAAGTTACCAGGGCAAGGCACAGTAGCAGATGGATTGAAAACAATTGTTAGAAAATGAGAAAATAGCAGTGTAACGATGAGGCAGGGCAGGAAAATACCTGATCTGTTGGACAGAATGCTCTGACTGTTTTTCTAAACAAGGCAGGAGGAAGAAACAGCAAGAAATAGTTGGGCTATATTCACAGCTACAGTCTCCTAAATAGAATGTGGTATCTGGCACCCACAAACCTCATGGAGGTTTCTTGTGGTATAGACACGTTAACACCTGGTACTTTAAATATAACCATTACAGTTGGTCAGAAAAGTTCAGCGATATAAATGTAATCATTACAGTCTGTCAGCGGTCAGAGATATAAATATAATCATTACAGTCTGTCAGGGGTCAGAGATATAAATATAATCAATACAGTCTGTCAGGGGTCAGAGATATAAATGTAATCATTACAGTCTGTCAGGGGTCAGAGATATAAATGTAATCATTATAGTCTGTCAGGGGTCAGAGATATAAATATAATCATTACAGTCTGTCAGGGGCCAGAGATATCAATATACCCATTACAGTCTGTCAGATATCAGTGATGTAAATATAATTATTACATCCTGTCAGGGATGTAACTAGAACCAGTAAAGTATGTCAGAGATCATTGATATTAATTTAACCATTACAGTCTGTTAGAAGTCAAAGATGTAAATAGGATCATTATATTGTTTCAGAAGTGTAAATATGATCATTACATTGTCAGAGGCCAGTAATATAACATGACCATTAGTCTGTTAGGAAAACAAATATACCCATTACAGTCTGTCAAGGGTCAGAGATATAACTATAACTAGTACAGTCTGTCAGGGGTCAGAGATATAAATATAACTAGTACAGTCTGTCAGGGGTCAGAGATATAAATATAACTAGTACAGTCTGTCAGGGGTCAAAGATATAGATATAACTAGTACAGCCTGTCAGGGGTCAGAGATATAGATATACCCAGTACAGTCTGTCAGGGGTCAGAGATATAGCTATAACCAGTACAGTCTGTCAGGGGTCAGAGATATAACTATAACCAGTACAGTCTGTCAGGGGTCAGAGATATAGAAATAACTAGTACAGTCTGTCAGGGGTCAGAGATATAACTATAACTAGTACAGTCTGTCAGGGGTCAGAGATATAACTATAACTAGTACAGTCTGTCAGGGGTCAGAGATATAGATATAACTAGTACAGTCTGTCAGGGGTCAGAGATATAACTATAACCAGTACAGTCTGTCAGGGGTCAGAGATATAGAAATAACTAGTACAGTCTGTCAGGGGTCAGAGATATAAATATAACTAGTACAGCCTGTCAGGGGTCAGAGATATAGATATACCCATTACAGTCTGTCAGGGGTCAGAGATATAAATATAACTAGTACAGCCTGTCAGGGGTCAGAGATATAGATATACCCATTACAGTCTGTCAGGGGTCAGAGATATAAATATAACTAGTACAGCCTGTCAGGGGTCAGAGATATAGATATAACTAGTACAGTCTGTCAGGGGTCAGAGATATAACTATAACCAGTACAGTCAAACACCATCTAATTGGATGGTTCTAGTTTTAACTATTCTTTCCAGCCGATTACTACAAATGTTGCTGACGCTTTCTGTGACAATAAACTTTCTGAGAGCAATTATAAATTTGCTCTCTACTAATTTGAACATAAATCCATTGGTTATACTCTTGCAAATTAAGCTACATTTCTGAAAGTCCCTTTCAATTTGATTGCCTGCAGTTCCTGTCTCAGAATCCTCCCTTTCTGAGTTTCTCTAGTCATTCCTCATAATTCAGACCCCTGACACCGAAGATTATTCCTGTGGTTCTCCCACGCACTTTCTTCAACACCTGATGTTTCAGTTGTGTCTTAGCAACCAGAGTCAGATGTGATGTTGAGATTGTTTGATTAGTACACCATACTGCTGAATCACAGTTTGAGTTATCTTTGACTGTTTTTCCAGAATTTATTACTTAGCCTGTGCATCAGAGGTTTGGAGCTGCAAATTATGTACACAGGAGATTGGAGGAATATTGAGCTGGTTAATTTACTATCCACAACTCACTGTGACAAAATTTGATATTTAGCTGATGGTTTAAATGGTTCTCATAATTCATGAATCATTTCAAATCTTGGCATTCTAGTTTCCAGAATGCTTCCAAAGTTGCTGATTGCATTGATCTACAGCCATAAACATGGTAATTGAGCTGGAAATGAAATTGTACCATGAACTGAGATACCTGTTACATTACTGGCTAACTATAGTTCTTAAAAGACTGACAAATGACAGAAGGTGAATCATAAAAACGCTTTCTGGTGCTCCAGTGAACCACAACCATTTGGAAGGACTCAGCTTTTGTATTTGGTCTGTGCTATTTGCAGCCAATATTTGAGTTGGCAATATTGAGCTATGTAGGCTTTGAAACAAAAAGGCAATATTCCTACTCTTTACTACTGCCCAGTGACCTCTAATAGAAAATGTTTGAGCTTGAAGTACACAATGAACAAGATCAGGCTTGTCTGGGATCTGCCTCAAGATTAAATATCCTGCTAACTCTTGTTGCCAGGTGAAGTGGCAGAGAACTATCAATATCTCTGGCAATGTGTCAAAGGAACGATAAGTTCTTACAATAAGTAGAGACAATTAAGTTAAAATTAAACATCCAAATTATACTTTCAACAAACCATCATAGTCCGATATAACTGGCTTTCTGCTGGCTGCTGAGGTCTTTGTTTTTGCTTGATTTGTCAGTTGTTTTCAGTTTCTCCCCCTCACCTACTTTTACTATTTTATAGGCAGTTGTGAAGCCTCCTGTTTAGATGATCTGTTACATTGCCCATTCTTTCTAGTGAGTTGTAGTGTTTCTTTCTTAATCTGTGGCTATGAAGCAATGTTGCCCCAAATCAATTAAAAACCTTTTAATTGAACAATGTGTTTCTTGTCTATGTTTATTTCTATAAATCTGGGAATTCAAAGCGAACCATCAGCTATAAGACAGACATATATGGATAAAATCAGACTCCAAAATGTTTAACTCATTAAAGCAAACAATCTTTTATTTTAGTTCATTTGTGGGATGAGGTCATTACTGGCTAGGTCAGCATTCATTTGCTCAACATCCCTAATCACCTAGAGGGCAGCTAAGATTCAACCACATTGCTACAGGTCTTAAGTCACATGTAGGCTTGACCAGTGATAATGGGAACTACAGATGCTGGAGAATCCAAGATAACAAAGTGTGGAGCTGGATGAACACAGCAGGCCAAGCAGCATCTCAGGAGCACAAAAGCTGACGTTTCGGGCCTAGACCCTTCATCAGAGCTTCAGAGCTGATGAAGCTGGAACTACTGATCAGGCAAAGGAAATGGTACATGTTGCAAGAAGCTTCAGACCAGTAACAAATGTATTAGTTGCAGATTCATTCAAATGTGCTGTGTGGGACAGTGGATGCACATTACTGTGTGTGAATGGATTGGTTAAAATATTATTTAGGTTCTCTAAATAATAAGGATTGAAGAAAAGTTATGGAATTTATGAGTGCTATCTGCTTTAGGTTTGGAGAAGGCAACATGCTGAAATTACTAAAAGGAGTGATGACTCCTTGTTAAAATAACTGGAGCAAATCAACTTTATCAGCACAGACATAAAGTGAAATACCCTTACTGGCTTTCCATGAAAAAAGACTAAATGAAATGGGGTGTGGAACACAAGGAAGCTGTTTTTAGAAAACTGAAGGATTAACAATTAATTCCAGAAATTATTAAATCCACTAACAAGACCTAAATTCTCAATCAAAATATTAAGCAAATGGCATTGGCATCAGGGCCTAGAAGTTTAAAGGAAAAAAGGGTAATTATCTTAAAATTATATTGGCAGCATTCCCGTTCATCTTCTCACAGGTAAAGGAAGGAAATCCATCTCGTTTACCTGATTGGTCTATGTGTGACTACAAACTCACAACAAAGTGGCTGACTCTCTCAGCTGCCCTTTAAGATGGCCTAGCAAGCCTGTTCATGGGCAATTAGGGATGAACAAGTGTTGGGTTTGCCAGCAACATGCACATCTCATGGAGAATAAAGAAGGAAAAAAATCCTAAGGAAAAATCTGGGTGGGATGCTCTTCACAGTCACAATGTGGACTCATTGGGCCAAATAGCCCACTTTCACACTGCAGGGATTCCATAATTCTACTTGCATTGAAGAAGTGCTCCCTGCTGGGACATACAGGCTAAAGTCAGACTGGAGGCTCAGCTGTTAGGTTTGTTTTCGGAGACCCTCAAGGACTTGATGCAATAACAAGACACTGACCTGTTTAGAAAAACACAAATCCTTTTATTACCAAGCAAGTACAAGCTGTGGAGAATCACTGTACTTAACCCGGCACAGAGTGCAGAGTCTCACAAGTAATTCTCCCCGAGCAGTGGACAGTCTCCGCTTTTTATACTTTACTAAGTACATAATACATAAAACAATTTCACATCTCACAATGACATGATACATGAAACAATTATTACAACAGACAAAGACAAGATACCAAACAATTATTACATCAAGAACATAAAAGGCCAGGATATAGTATCGGTTGTTCATGAAGTGGCTGCAAATGGCAGGAAGCGATTTCAAGTTGTTATCGGGACAGATTGTGATTTCAAGTTGCCGGTGTGTCTGGCTAGAACAAAGTCAGTGTCCTGGCCCCTTTGTCAGCGACAGAAGTTACATGCTTCAGAAGTCTCACACCTTTACAAATGTTCCTCACTTAACCTTATTTGAGACAGTTTAATTCTAATTTTATTCAGTCAGCAAGCTTAAAACAGTGTCTGCATACTGATGTGTAGGAAGATAAGGAGTTACAAAGTCTTACACTGAATTCCTAGCTGGGCAGGAAGCTTCAGGGCAGTGCCTGCATACCTATGTGTAGGCAGATAAAAGACATTAATTTATAGAAGTATAGAAATCAATGGGATGTTATCCCATTAACATCTCACAGGACTTGAAGAAAAATTCAATGACGAAGATGTACGAGTAGCTTCCCGTGCTGCGCGGAAAAGTGATTTTGAAGATCATTTTAGCTCTGTTAGCAATATACTCCTAGGACTGTAAGTCTGTCAATGTAAAAGTTGGATTTTTCCAGTGAGAAAATTTTCAATGAGAAGCTTTTCTGAATTCACCTAAAGAAGCAGGTGGTGTAGATGGAAAACCAAGGAAATTAAATAAATGTGTTTGCGGGGCTGAATGATGCCTGGAGGGAATGATGTTCCTCAGTTATATCTGTCCTGGTGAAAGTAGGTTGTATTCTTCTTAAATCAGACCCAGCTGTATTCTTTTAGCGTTACAGAGAGAAAGTGACAGGCATGTTTATAATGCAAATCAACGATTTTCTATTGGGGGGGGCTCTGCAAAATTCAAGCAATGTTGAGAGTTCAACATTCAGAGTCAAACTTCAAAGGCCTTTAAATATGCAGATCATTAATTAAATAGACATTAAGTCAGAAGTCTTTGGATCAAAAATCTTATTTAGGATGGGAAAATTATATTCTAATAAGTAGAAACAGGATTCTTCATTCAAGGTAGAAGCAGACCAAGTTAAGAAGTTTAAATGGATTCTGTGATAATGGGAACTGCAGATGCTGGAGAATCCAAGATAACAAAGTGTGAAACTGGATGAACACGGCAGGCCAAGCAGCATCTCAGGAGCACAAAAGCTGAAGTTTCGGGCCTAGACCTTTCATCAGAGAGGTGATGAAGGGTCTAGGCCCAAAATGTCAGCTTTTGTGATCCTGAGATGCTGCTTGGCCTGCTGTGTTCATCCAGCTTCACACTTTGAATGGATTCTGTCCTCAGATTAGATTCAATACAATGATGACCTGTTAGAGCTGGGGAGCCTGTTAAAACATGTCGAGGAGATTTAGAGGAATTAAATTCAGAGAAATGTACAACATCCAGGTTTCTAGCCTTGGATGAATCAGAAGACATAAAATCAGTCACTTCTCATGGCATTCCATGTTAATTTTTCAGTACAGCAGGGCTCAGCACAGAGATAATAGGAACTGAAGATGCTGGAGAACGTGAGGTAACAAGGTGTAGAGCTGGATGAACACAGCAGGCCAAGCAGCATCAGAGGGGCAGGAAAGCTGAATTCTTGATGGAAAGAAAAATAAATGTCGCCCCTTGACAAGAAAATAAAAAAGGGCAGTTAAATGCATCTTAGCTGCTGAAGCACTGGCACTAGTGGAAGCAACAGATATGGGCAATAACATTCTGAAGGCAAACATATTATTATGGACCAGACCAGATCAGATTGTACCTCCTCAAAATATTTTAAGAAGGTAGGCTAGACCCTAATGTTATCTTATTCTAAAGATAAATATAAAGTATCCCCGATGCAATTCAACTGGTCAATCTGCTTGGTGTAAAGCAAAACACAGTTTATCAAACAATGTAGCTAAATGTACATACAACAAATGAGAAACGGGGAAAATAGCTTCTACTTCTTCAAAACTCCACCAGCTTCTGATGAAAGCCAACTAAAATCCTTGATCTGTGAGAGTTTGATCACACCCACTCAGGCTGTTTCTACTGTTCCAATTTTAGAAAAATCCCCAAGGCCTCACAAGTTGTTTATCTTCTCATAGACCACAATCATTCTCTAAAAGAAACTGGGACAAAATACACTTCTTAAAGCCACAGCATTGTTATATTATACAAAATGCAATCGTGAAAACAATTGCTCATTCGATGTTATGTGGATAATTATTCTCCTTGGGGCAATGTTCATTTAGCAAAAGACATCATGGAGAAAAATCAAGGAACTGACCTTGTTGGTATGAAAGAAGCTTTGAAAAGAAAAGGGAATTCTATAATATAACAGAGTGATGCAAGTCACCGATTATTAATCTGTTATACAAAGAAAACTGTTGAGAAAGTATTAAATGTCCTTGAAGAGGGGTCTGTTGTGTAATGATGAGCACATGGAATATTGTGTTATAAGAATATGGATAACAATATTTTTAACAGGTCTGTAATTATTTTCTGCATGTGGAAAAAAATTAAATAACAGGAGATGTGGAATAGTTTAATATAACAAAAGTTTTGAGTTCTGATGAAGAGTCACCAGAGTCAAAAGATTAACTCTGCTTTTTCCCAGAGATGATACCATTTAGTTTATTATTGACATGTGTGCCAAGATACAATGATAAGTATTGTTTTTCATGCAATCCAGGCAAATCATATCTTACATACGTACATCAGGTAATAGAACCGAATGCAGAATATAGTGTTACAGCTTCAGTTAAGGTTCAGAGAAAGATCAATTCATAAGTCTAATAACAGAAAGGGCTGTTTTTAAATCTGTTGGTCTGTGTTTTCAAACTTCTGTAACTTCTGCCTGACAGAAGAGGATTGAAGAGAATATAACCGTGGTGGGAGGGGTCTTTGATTATTTTGGCTGTTTTCCTTAGGCAGCGGGAGGTATAGACAGAGTCAGTGGAAGGAAGGCTGGTGTGCATGATGCACCTGCTGAATTTCTCTAGCAATTTCCATGTTTGGAATTGTTTAATGACTGGTTGTATTAGGTATGGCATAAAAGAAAAAAAGTTTATTTCTTTGGTTAGCTTTGGCTGCCAAAGTATGTACATTGTGATAGTGACTGCACTTTAAAAGTATTTCGTTGGCTGTAAAGAACATTGACATGACCTGAGGCTGTGAAAGCATCTACATGGATGTAAGTAATTCTTTATCTTTCCAGGTACTGCACTTAACTTTTTCTTTGTAATGTGGCTTTGCATGTTCTTACGTACAATCACCACTCATTGCAATCTGTAAATTTATTGCATTATACTGAAGGAGTAACATTCAGACTGGTGTAGACTGTGTGGTGTGGTATTGTCATTTTAGGCAAAACAAGACTATGATAGGAGATAACAAAGTGTGGAGCTGGATGAACACAGCAGGCCAAGCAGCTTCATAGGAGCGGGAAGGCTGATGTTTCAGGCCTAGACCCTTCATCAGAAATGGGGGTGGGGAAGACGGTTCTGAAATAGATAGGGAGAGAGGAGGAGGCAGATCGAAGATGAATAGAGGAGAAGATAGAACATAGAACATTACAGCACAGTACAGGCCCTTCGGCCCTCGATGTTGTGCCGACCTGTCATACCGATCTCAAGCCCATCTAACCTACACTATTCCATGAACGTCCATATGCTTATCCAATGACGACTTAAATATACCTAAAGTTGGCAAATCTACTACCGTTGCAGGCAAAGCGTTCCATTCCCTTACTACTCTGAGTAAAGAAACTACCTCTGACATCTGTCCTATATCTTTCATCCCTCAATTTAAAGCTGTGCCCCCTCGTGCTCGCCGTCACCATCCTAGGAAGAAGGCTCTCCCTATCCACCCTATCTAACGCTCTGATTATTTTATATGTTTCAATTAAGTCACCTCTCAACCTTCTTCTCTCTAATGAAAATAGCCTCAAGTCCCTCAGCCTTTCCTCATAAGACCTTCCCTCCATACCAGGCAACATCCTAGTAAATCTCCTCTGCACCCTTTCCAAAGCTTCCACATCCTTTTTATAATGCGGTGACCAGAACTGTACGCAATACTCCAAGTGCGGCCACACCAGAGTTTTGTACAGCTTCACCATAACCATAGGTGGAGAGGAGACAGACAAGTGAAAGAGGCGGGGATGGAGCCAGTGGAGGTGAGTGTAGTTGGGGAGGTAGGGAGGGGATAAGTCAGTCCAGGGCGGACGGACTGGTCAAGGGGGCGAGATGAGCTTAGTAGGTGGGAAATGGGGGTGCGGCTTGAGGTGGGAGGAGGGGATAGGTGAGAGGAAGAATAGGTTGGCGGGGGGAACGAGCTGGGCTGGTTTTGGGATGCAGTGGGGAGAGGAGAGATTTTGAAGCTTGTTAAATCCACATTGATACCATTGGGCTGCAGGGTTCCCAAGCGGAATATCAGTTGCTGTTCCTGCAACCTTCGGGTGGCATCGTTGTGGCACTGCAGGAGGCCCAGGATGGACATGTCATCTAAGGAATGGGAGGAGGATTTGAAATGGTTCGCGACTGGGAGGTGCAGTTGTTTATTGACAACTGAGCATAGGTGTTCTGCAAAGCAGTCCCCAAGCCTCTGTTTGGTTTCCCCAATTTCGAGGAGGCCACAACGGGTACAGCGGATGCAGTATACCACATTGGTAGATGTGCAGGTGAACATCTGCTTGATGTGAAAAGTCTTCTTGGGGCCTGGGACGGGGGTAGGGAGGAGATGTGGGGGCAGGTGTAGCACTTCCTGCGGTTGCAGGGGAAAGTGGTGAGATGGGGTTGGAGGGGAGTGTGGAGTGGACAAGGAGTCACGGAGAGATAGGGCACTCCTGGAAGCAGACAAGGGTGGGGAGGAAAAACGTCTTTGGTGGTGACGCCGTATTGTAGATGGCGGAAGTGTCGGAGGATGATGCGTTGGATCCAGAGGTTGGTGGGGTGGTAAGTGAGGACGAGAGGAGTATGATAGGAAGCAAGTTTCAGCACATATGCTCATCTACACCTTTTATATCTCCAGATTTTGTTAATCCAATGCTCTCTTGACTGACTTCTCAACTTCTGAATCTTAAGCCCATTCAAAACTCAACAGTCCGGTAACACATGAACTGTAAAAATTTTCTCTTTCGTCTTCCTTTTCCTTTTCTATCTCTAATCTGCTGAGATTTCTGCACTCTCTCAATTCTGGCCTCTTGTATTATTGTCCAATTTCTATCACCTCTACCATTGACAGCTGTGGAGTCCACCCTACCCTCTTAGCTTCCTTTTTTTCTCTTTTCCTGTGTACTTGGTGAAACTTATCTCATAATCAAGCTCCTTGTCGTTTGTATTACTTCCCTATGTGGCATGCTGTCAAATTTTATTTGAGAATGCTTCTGTCAAGTATCTTGGGACGGTCTACCGTGTTAAGAGCATAAATTAAACACAAGTGGCCACTCTGGGATTATTTCCAGCGAAATGTAATTACAAGACATCTAGTATACCTCAGTAATGGGACAGTGAACGGTGAATAGGTAGCTCCACCAGCAGGTGGTGCCATAGCACCAGTATGGATGTCACATCACTTCCCAAATGTTAATAAAATGTGAGGCTGGATGAACACAGCAGGCCAAGCAGCATCTCAGGAGCACAAAAGCTGACGTTTCGGGCCTAGACCCTTCATCAGAGAGGGGGATGGGGGGAGGGAACTGGAATAAATAGGGAGAGAGGGGGAGGCGGACCGAAGATGGAGAGTAAAGAAGATAGGTGGAGAGGGTGTAGGTGGGGAGGTAGGGAGGGGATAGGTCAGTCCAGGGAAGACGGACAGGTCAAGGAGGTGGGATGAGGTTAGTAGGTAGCTGGGGGTGTGGCTTGGGGTGGGAGGAAGGGATGGGTGAGAGGAAGAACCGGTTCGGGAGGCAGAGACAGGTTGGACTGGTTTTGGGATGCAGTGGGAGGGGGGGAAGAGCTGGGCTGGTTGTGTGGTGCAGTGGGGGGAGGGGATGAACTGGGCTGGTTGAGGGATGCAGTGGGGGAAGGGGAGATTTTGAAACTGGTGAAGTCCACATTGATACCATATGGCTTGTCAAGGAGGTGGGATGAGGTTAGTAGGTAGCTGGGGGTGTGGCTTGGGGTGGGAGGAAGGGATGGGTGAGAGGAAGAACCGGTTCGGGAGGCAGAGACAGGTTGGACTGGTTTTGGGATGCAGTGGGTGGGGGGGAAGAGCTGGGCTGGTTGTGTGGTGCAGTGGGGGGAGGGGATGAACTGGGCTGGTTGAGGGATGCAGTGGGGGAAGGGGAGATTTTGAAACTGGTGAAGTCCACATTGATACCATATGGCTGCAGGGTTATTGACCTGTCCGTCTTCCCTGGACTGACCTATCCCCTCCCTACCTCCCCACCTACACCCTCTCCACCTATCTTCTTTACTCTCCATCTTCGGTCCGCCTCCCCCTCTCTCCCTATTTATTCCAGTTCCCTCCCCCCATCCCCCTCTCTGATGAAGGGTCTAGGCCCAAAACGTCAGCTTTTGTGCTCCTGAGATGCTGCTTGGCCTGCTGTGTTCATCCAGCCTCACATTTTATTATCTTGGAATCTCCAGCATCTGCAGTTCCCATTATCTCTGATACTATTTTAACTTCCCAAATGTTTCTTGCTGTTTGCTTTATGGAACATAGAAAAGTACAGCACAGTCCAGGCCCTTCGGCCCACGATGTTGTGCCGTGGAATAATCCTAATCCAAACATAAAATAACCTAACCTACATTCCCCTCAATTCACTGCTGTCCATGTGCATGTCCAGCAGTCGCTTAAATGTCACTAATGACTCTGCTTCCACGACTACCACTGGTAAACTATTCCATGCACTCACAACTCTCTGGGTGAAGAACCTCCCTCTGACGTCTCCTCAATACCTTCCTCTTAACGCCTTAAAACTATGACCCCTCGTGGCAGTCAATCCTGCGCTGGGAAAAAGTCTCTGGCTATTGACTCTATCAATGCCTCTCATTACCTTGTACACCTCAATCAGGTCACCTCTCTTCCTCCTTCTCTCCAGAGAAAAAAGTCCGAGCTCAGTCAACCTCTCCTCGTAAGACAAGCCCTCCAGTCCAGGCAGCATCCTGGTAAACCTCCTTTGCACCCTCTCCAAAGCCTCCACATCTTTCCTATAATAGGGCGACCAGAACTCGACACAATATTCCAAGGCTAGTCTCACCAGAGTTTTGTAGATCTGCAGCATAACCTCGTTGCTCTTAAACTCAATCCCCCTGTTAATGAAAGCCAAAACACCATATGCTTTCTTAACAACCTTATCCACCTGGGTGGCAACTTTGAGGGAGCTATGCAATTGAACACCAAGATCCCACTGTTCCTCCACACTGCCGAGAATCCTGCCTTTAATCCTATATTCAGCATTTAAGTTCGACCTTCCAAAATGCATCACTTTGCATTTATCCAGGTTGAACTCCATCTGCCATTTCTCAGCCCAGCTCTGCATTCTGCTTTGTGAGGTTTTATGACATTTTACTTTCTTTCAGCATTTTTATTATGAAACACTGGCCACACTTAAAGTTAAGGGTGCTCACAATCTAGCAGAGGTTCCTAGAAATTGATTTTGAAAGGAGACTTTCCTCTGAAGCCGTACAGGCTCATGAAGGCCGAAAAATTAGCGGACGTTCTAGTCACTTGATCCTTCGGATTTACCACTTCACTAAAGTCATGATTTCATTATAAATGAAAGCTGATTTTATTGATGGAGTACCGAGGGAGTAATCCTTACTTAAAGATCGAGTGGATGATCCATCTCAGCCATCACAGATGCCAGTCTGTAGCTAATTCAATTCATCCAATGTAAAATCAAGACATGATTGGAGGCACTGGATTCTGCAAAGACTATGGGCCCTGACAACATTTTGGCAATAATATTGAAGACTTGGGCTCCAGAACTTGCTTTATCTCTAACCAAGCTGTTCCAGAATAAATACAATACAGGCAATCCCTTGGTTACAAACAGGGACCATTATTGAGTCTGCTTGAACATTAGATCACAATTCAGGAGAATATAAAACAGCTGTTCCTAAATGCTAGGAAATGTCCATATGCTGGTTCTGTAAAATTAGCATTAGTACACCCCATATGGGATCGCATTCTTAAATACAAGCATTTGTAAGTGGAACATTCACAGATCAGAACCCCCATGTACTGGCATCTACCCAACAATGTGGAAAATTGCCCAGGTATGTCCTGTACAATAAAAACAGGGCAAATCCAACCCAGTCAGTTACCACCCCATCAGTCTCCTCTCGATCATCAGTAAAGTGATGGAAGGTGTCAGTAACAGCGCTATCAAGCAGCACTTGCTCAGCAATAACCTGCTCAGTGACGCCCAGTTTAGGTTCAGCTCCTGACCTCATTACAGCCTTGGTTCAAACATGGGCGAAACAGCTGAATTCCAGAGATGTGGTTAGAGGGACAGCCTTGTTATCAAGGAGCCCTAACAAAACTGGAATCAATGGGTATCTAGGGGGAACTCTCCACTGGTTTACATCATACCCATACATAGGGAAATGGTAGTGATTGTTTGGATGTCAGTCATCTCAGCTCCAGGACATCTCTGCAAGACTTCCTCAGGGTAGTGTCCTTGGCCCAACCATTTGCAGCTTCTTCATCAATGACATTCCTTCCACCATAGAGTCAAAAGAGGGTGTGTTTGCCAATGAAGGCACAATTTGTGACTCCTGAGATACTGAAGCAGTCTATGTCTAAATGTAGCAAAATATGGTAACTAACATTCATGCCACACAAATGCCAGGCAATGATCATTGTCAATCTTTCAATGGCATTACCATCATTGAAGCCCCAACCATCAACTTCATGGGAGAATATTCCTCACTTGCCTGGATGAGTGCAGTTCTAACAACACTCAAGAAGTTTAACGCCATCCAGGACAAAGTAGTCCACTTGATTGGCACTACATCCACCACAATCCAGTCTCTCCACCACTGATGCTCAGTAGCAGCAGTGTGTACTATCTAAAATGTGCACTGCAGAAATTCACCAAGACTCCTTCAACAACACCTTCCAAATCCATAACCACTTCCATCTAGAAGGACAAGGACCGCAGATACATGGGAAGACCACCACCTGCAAATTCCCCTCCAGGCCACTCACCATCCTGACTGGGAAATACATCACTGCTCCTTTAGTGTCGCATGGTTAAAAACCCGGAATTCACTCCTTAAAGGCACAATGGGTCTCCTTACAGCAGGTGGACTGCAGCAGTTCAAAATGACAGCTCATCACCCTTCTCAAGGGCAGCTAGGGACAGGCAATAAATGATGGCTTTGCCAGCGGTGCGCATGGTTTACAGGTTAATTTTTGGAGGTGTGAGGAGTCTCTCCCAGATTTCCTCCTATTAGAAAGGTCACTGAATGATGAGTCAGTCAGGCAATTTAGCATGCCACTAGTAGACCAAGCATGGGATCATGGCCTCTGGAAAAGGATGGCTATCTCACTGAGAGATGCTGAGCAGAATCTTCTGCTCAGCAGCACCATTGAAGAGGTGATGGAGGAAAGACATCTGACCGAGGGCCAGGATCACAGCAACAGAGGTCAGAGGTAAGGGACAGTGGAAACATTCCATGGGATGTAGGACAGTCAACAATAAGGGCAGGGGTTGACTTTTAGCACCTCCTTCTGCTCGTGCCCAATCAGGTCTAAGTGCCACTATTTCAGGGACCCCACCAGGAGACCACAAGCAGTCTGCATAGATTTGCATGCCATGCTCCCTGCATGAAAATACACCCTCCTATTGTTTAATACCCTCAGCAGTGGGCCTTCAATTGGCAATGGTGTCGGAAGTCCATCCAAGCAATGTATTCCAGGCTGGTAGGTGATGCGTCCTTACCAGCCACTACATTGCCACCAAACTCTCTTGGAGGCAGCATAACTTACCATCCATGGTGGAACAAGGCATCCAACAATGCTCTCAGAGACAGTAGGAACTGCAGATTTTGGGGAAATCCAAGATAACAAGGTGTAGAGCTGGATGAACACAGCAGGCCAAGCAACACCCTAGGCCCGAAACGTCAACTTTCCTGCTCCTCAGATGTTGCTTGGCCTGCTGTGCTCATCCAGCTCTACACCTTGTTATCTCAGTAATACTCTCACCTGATTTTGAGGGATTGTAACTCAGGCAGGGTGTAATGTTATTGCACAGGTTGAAAGTGTTCATACTGGGAGCCCACATTTAAACTACAAAGTGTGGAGCTGGATGAACACAACAGGCCAAACAGCATCTCAGGAGCACAAAAGCTGACGTTTCAGGCCTAGACCCTTCATCAGAGAGGGAGATGGGGAGAGAGTTCTGAAATAAATAGGGAGAGCGGGGGAGGCGGACTGAAGATGGATAGAGGAGAAGATAGGTGCAGAGGAGACAGACAAGTCAAAGACGCAGGGATGGAGACAGTAGAGTTGAGTGTAGCTGGGCAGGGAGGGGATAGGTCAGGTCAAGGGGGCGGGATGAGGTTAGTAGGTAGGAAATGGAGGTGGGAGGAGGGGATAGGTGAGAGGAAGGACAGGTTAGGGAGTGCAGTGGGGGAGGGGAGATTTTGAAGCTCTAGGCCCGAAACGTCAGCTTTTGTGCTCCTGAGATGCTGCTTGGCCTGCTGTGTTCATCCACCTGCACACTTTTGTTATCTCAGATTCTCCAACATCTGCAGTTCCCATTATCTGTCAGCCACCGCTGCAGTAATTCAATGACCTCTCGGTGGATAAATAATTGGCTCAGCCAGGGCTGTAGGTGTCGCTGTGGTTCAGCCAGGGCATCGGGGGAGTCACACAGACGACAATCTTGCCACCACGCACGGCTCTCCTTGTTTTGCCGAGGTTATATATATATCGGACGTTGGGCGTTTCCCCGTTTTCTCCTCCTAGTTGGCATGGCAATGTTGAGCTTATGCAGGATCCTATCCACAGCCGCGTACCACCCGGGCTTGGCTGCGCTCTCCGCCCGAGCGAGGTAGCTGTTTGTGTCTGTGTGAGGGGTGTGGGTGGGATGTGTTTGAGGTGGGAGCCGACCGCGCACGTTTTTAAAAATCTACCGTTTGGAATGGGCAAGGAGACCCCCTTCCTCCTCCACCACCACCACCCCGTCGGGCCTCACCGCCGCCGTGCCCCGTCGTGTAGAGAGGTTGGTTTGTGACACCTGAGGTGGTGGGGGTAGGGGACGGCTCTTCCTCCCGGGCCTCCCGCCGACACCACGTGACCGCTCGCCTCCCGCGGGCGCAGGGAGTGCTGCTCGGATTGGCTGGGCCTCGCGCAGCTCCGCCCCTCGATGCTGTCTTGGCCTCCGATTGGCCCCGGGTGACGTCCGGGTGTCCCTGGCTCCGCCCCGTGTCCTTGAGGGGAGTGAGATAAAGGGCGTGGGAAGGATAGTCCTGCTGTCTCGATGGGGGCCATGTGGCTTCGTGAAGGCATTGGAGTGTGGGAACAAAGGCCCCGCCCCGCCCCGCCCCGCCCTGCCCTGCCCCGCCCTGCCCCGCCCCGCCCCGCCAGCCAGCCCGCCCGCCAGCCCTGTTCTGGGTCCTGGACATTTCGGCCTCAGCGTTAGGCCATGGTCAGATGATTTGCAGAAAGCAGGTGGGAGTCCACTGTTACACTAAAGTTCTACACTTTACATCCAGCCTCTAGTTCCACTCTGGGCTTAAATCCTGTCATACCCTAGCTTTAATTTTAAAGTAGCCCTTCAATGTGAATCTTAAAATATCCTTCAATGGAAAATTGAAGCCCTTCCTCTATTCATTGAGATCTGAGCTGATCCACATGTCGATTCCATTTATGCCCCTCTTAACTTGTGACTGTTAATCAGCCTTAGACTTAAAAATATCAACTGCACCACCCTCAACCTATTTGGGGTTGTACTGTTTTGATTTTTGACGGTTGTATGAAAAGGGCTTTCTGATCTTAGTCTTGAATCTTTTAGCTTCAACTTTATGATTATGGAACCACCCCCACCCCCCCAGTATAGTTATCACCAACAGAGGAAATGGTCCTTTGGTACCTAGCCATCTGGATTGGGTGTCAGCCTTAGCCCGGTGTCAACATTCTTCATGCTAACCAAGAAGGTTGCAATTATGTACATCTTTCACAAAAATCAAGGTGAGCCCTGCAATGTAACACTGAAGTTGTGCTCTGTTTTGAATGAGACCTCAAAATGAAGCCAGGCTTGCTCTCATGTGGACATAAGATCCCATGACATTATGCAAAGAAAAGCAGTGGGTTTGATACAGCATCAGAGATCTTCTCTCTGTCTCCTGCAAACACTCCCAGGACAGATACAACGCAAGGTTGGATACAAAGTAAAACTCCCTCTATGCTACCCCATCAGACTTTCCCAGAGCAGTTACAGTGTGTGGTTAGATACAAAGTAAAATACTCTATACAGTGTCTTGCGAGTATTTGATGTGGGCAAGTACAGTGCAGGGCTAGATACAAAGTAAAATTGCTTCAACACTGTCTCATCAAATACAGCTGGGACAGGAACAATATTCTGTTAGAACAGAATAAAGCCTCGTGTTCTTAAATTGAAAGTAAACCTTACTGTAGGCTGTCCCTATCAAGCACTCCCTGGACAAAAATGGCATGGAGCATGCAGCCAATTGCTCTACCCCCAACAGATGGATGGTAACTGTTGTTATGAACTCCTACACCTTGGGAGAATTTACAAAACTCTAATTGTTTCATGGTCTGTGCAGCCTGTGGGAAAGATTTTCATGTTTTCAGTCTGGCATCCCATCTGAAACAGCTCCTTGGTTGGAGGCTGCGTTTTGGGTTTTGTTTTAAGAATTGTGGAGAGTTTGCCTTCGAGTTTGCTCCACTCATTTTAACAGGGAGTTTGTTGATTAAAAGATGTATTTGAACAGTCTAATGCTTCTCTCTATTGTAATATTTTCACAAGCTGTGTAACAGAGATCTAAGGATTCAGGTACATAATTCTTTGAAATTTGTCTCACAGGTAGTTGGGGTGGTTTGGCACGCTTGCCTTCGTTGCTCCGAGTGTAGGAGCTGAGATGTCTCGTTGAGGATGTGCAGGATGTTTGGAAGGCCTCTTATCGAGTACTGTCTACAGTTCTGGTAGTCCTGCTATAGGAAGTCTATTATTAAGTTGAAGAGTGTTCAGAAAAGATTTATCAGGCTGTTGCTGGAAATAGAGGTTTTGAGTTATAAAGATAGGCTGGACTTGTTTCACTGGAGTGTAAGAGGTTGAAGGATGATATTATAGCAGCTTTTAAAATCATGAGGGCTATAGATGAGGTGAATAGCAAGGGTCTTTTCCTGAGTGTGGGGAAGTTCAAAAGTGGGGGCATATTTTTAAGATGAGATGAGAAAGTTTTAAAAAGATGAGGGGCAACTTTTTAAGAGTAGCTTGGATGTCAAATGAACTGTTAGAGGAAATGCTAATGGAGTACAGTTACAACCTTTAAAAGATATTTGGGTAAATGCATGAATAGGAATGGTTTGGAGGGAAATGGGTCAAACACATGCAAAAGGGACTAGTTTAGTTTGGAACATGGCTGGCATGGACTAGTTGGACTGAAGGGTCTGTTTCCATGCTGTATGACTCTCAACATTTAATCATTTTTGTTTGAAATATGTCCCTGATAGCTGGCAGAGTTAGCTGTTGAATTATGTAGATCCCTCTGTGTTCTTGAAGCCACTTTAATATATTTTCTCAGGTCAGCAGGTGTTAAAGGCTCCCTAGTTCATACCCTCTGTGCCAACTGATGCCCTTGAAATCATAGCATTTGAACCCATATGAAAAGGGTTAATGCCCATTCTGCCAGGAGTAACAGAGGATTAATGCCCAGTCTCAACATCAGATGCCATTTCTGACAGTTTTGTAAATCATTGTCCTTTGCTGAGGATGCACGACCCAGGTGGTCAGCCTTTGGTACATTCATCCCCATCCACCAACCCCCAAAAAAAAACCTAGCTCAGATTCTTATGCCTAATGCTGTCTTCACTGATGATGCCGCAGTGTTTGCCTTGTGGTATGAATGTAATTAGGAATTGGCTTTATTGTCAGATGTACTCATGTGAGTACAGTGAAAAATTTACAAGTTGCCACTTAGTGCCAGCTTGGGTACAGAGTCTTGGTACAAAGCAGAAAAATAAAGAAAACAAAGATTTAAAAGTTAAATATTACAGTCCTTCTTACTAAAAGGTTAAAAGAAAACAAAGACACAGTTAACACAGGAACACAGCAGGCCAGGCAGCATCAGAGGAGCAGGAAAGCTAATGTTTCAGTTGGGATCCTTCTTCAGCTCCTTTTCTAGTGAAGGGTCCCGACCCGAAACATCAGCTTTCCTGCTCCTCTGATGCTGCCTAGCCTGCTGTGTTCCTCCAGCTCCACATTGTGTTATCTCAGTCTCCAGCATTGGCAGTTCTTAGTATCTCAAAGAAACATAGTTAACAGTTTAATACTGCAGTTCATAAGCACCTGGCCATGCTGGGCTTGCACTCCACACAAAGGCTTGACCTCGCTTCCACCACTGCCCTAGGCTGCCTGTTCCTGCTCTCACAGTTGATCCAGTGCAAAAGATCTGAGAATTTCAAAGGTTAATTGATGTAAGTGGCAGCCAGTGATCATATCCAACATGAGAGAATCTACCCATCTCCCCATGATAATCAACAATGTTACCATTGCTGAATCACCCAGTATGAACACCTTGGTATCAGCACTGGCCAGAAACCGAACTAAACCAGCTTTGGAAATACTGTGGCTCCTGGAGCAGGTCACAATCTGCAAATTCTGAAGCAAGTGACTTGTCTTCTGACTTGTCAAGGCCAATCCAAAATCTATGAAGGTCAGATGTATTATTAAATACTCCCCACCTGCCTTAATGAATCAAGCTGCAAAGGTATTAAAGAAGCTCCACACTGTCCAGAACAAGACAGCCCACCTGATTGCACCACATCTACATTTACTCTCTCCACCACTGATGCCCAGTACGTCAGTGTGTGCCACCAACAAGATGCAGTGCAGAAATTCACTAAAGCTCTTTCTGAACTTCAAACTCCATGAGCATCTCCGTCTAGAAGGACAAGTGCAGCAGATGCTTGAACCTGCATGTTCCCTTCCAAGACCCTCATCGTCCTGACTTAGAAATATATTGTCATTCCTTTGGTGTCAGTGGATCTAAATCATGGAATCCCTCCTCACAATGTAGAGGGTGTGCCTACACACCAAAGACTGAGCACTTGAAGAAGGCAGCTCGTCACTGCCTTCTGTGAAAATAAACACTGGGCTAGCCAGCCACGCAAACATTCCATGAAGGAATAAAGTAATAATTTTACCAGAAGCTGGCCGAGTTTAGAACGCACCTTGCTTCCAGATGAGAATATTGAACCTGAAGGGTTTCTAGCAGTTGTATCCTTTCAAAGCATTTCGGGAGTTCAGGGGTGGAGAGCAGCAAGAAACTAGAGAACAATAGTGTACAACAATAAATGAATGAATCCATTATATGTCTTAAGTCATTTTCATTTATTTATACTCCAGTTACCCAGAGATGGGGGAGTAAACAATGCTTAGATAGTGCTTGTTTATTTTTGGCATTAACCCATTTTTAGCTGTAACAACAAAAATGCATCAAGTTACCTTTTAAATATATCCTTGAATACTACAAAATAAAAAGTAATTGCATTCTGTCAGTTCCTGAAAGGTTGGACCTTTGTTCATTATTCGGCTTTGGAGGGGATACCTTTCTGAACAAGGTCAAGCTCTGATGAGTTATTATGATTGTCTTCGTGAGTTGTAAGCATTGCTGGCTCAGCCAGTATTTGTTGCGCATCCTGCATTACTTTGGAGAAGGTGGCAGTGAACTGCATTTGTGATTATGTGATAAATTTTTGCAGAATTTGGCTGTATCCTCACCAGTATAATTTCAGTTGTAGCTAATTTCCCAAGTGTTATGAAAGCAGAAACCACCATTCTGTGCATTCTATGTGGGCTTCAATTTTCCACTTCCTCTTAAAGCTGGGAAATTGCCAAATTGTGGCAATAGCAAAGCCAGGAGTTGTTAGGGTAAAGGATGCATCTTCTTCATGTTGCACCATTCTGCTCGGCATGCCTCTACCTTATCTATGAAGTCCTTACATTTCCACTCTCCAATATCTCTTACTCTTCCTGCTATCTTCTCTCTTGTGATTTTGTTATGCTGCTGGACGGAAAGCCACTTTTGAGCGTTCAAAACAGAGAAGATGTTTTGAATGTTTTCTCCAAACTAAGATCCTGACTCAAAATTAGATTTTAATTCTGCTTCAAGACCGATCTTCAAAGTTCGGCTCAAGGGCCTGGACGGTAGCCAGTGTCAGGGTTAACCACCACCTGCTTCTGCAGTGTGCAGTTTCAAATTACACCACAGAAAGTCAGTTACTAAGGTATAACACAATTCTATAGTGTATGACTCTAAAATATACTAATAGTGCAGACCAAGTCAAGTATTGAGGAGAGCAGCAGGGAGACCGCTTAGTACAGTCAGCTAACAACCTGTTCTTTCTGTTCTAAGATCTGAAGTTGATTCCTGGCCTCTGGGTGTCAGGGTCCCATGCTGAACTGAGGGGATGTACAGTTCTTTGCTGCTACGGTTGTGCAGTCTACTGCTTGAAACTCAGCAACAGAAAATTCTGTAAACACACACTAGGTCAGGTAGCATCAGTGAACAGAGCAGAGGAACTGATGTCACAGATGTGCATCCTTCAAAAGTGGTGAAAGAATAGGTGTTTAGTTCAATCAAAAAAAGTGGGGTGGGAATATAAGTTATTAAAAACCCAGGGAAATAAACTTGATGTACAAGGTAGAGTCAACAAAGCGAGTGAACTGAATGGACTCTTTATTGAACATGAGGTGGGAATGTAATCCTAGGAATTTGTGTGGTAAAGAATCTCACAGACACATTATCATAGAATCCCTACCCAAGGGTGGAATTGGACCTGGGTTCCTGGCACTGTGAGGCACAGTGCTAACCACTGAGCAACTATCCCCTGAGAGATCGGGGAGACTTCTCTCATCCCTGATGACTACACCTGTAGGAAGTGCACCCAGCTGCAGCTCCTGGGAGACTCTTAGGGAGCTGGAGCTGAATGCTGAGTGCATCATACATAAGAATTTTAGTGAGGTGGCCACACCTGAGGTGCAGGCAGAGAGTAGCTGGGTGACCACCAGGAAAGGCAAAGGGAGTAGGCAGAGTGTGCAGGAATGCCCTGTGGCCATTCCCCTCAAAAATAAGTATACCATTTTGGATACTGTTAGGAGGGATGATTGATCAGGGGAAAGCGTCAATAGCTATGTCATTGGCACTACGACGGATTCTGGAGCACAGCAGGAAAGAGTAAAGGTAAACAGGACCTTAGTGATGGGAGACTTGATAGTTAGGGGGGGTCAGACAGGAGAGATTCTGTGGCTACACATGGGAATCCAGGATGGTGTGTTGCTTCCCGGGTCCCAATATCCAGGATGTCTTGGAGCAGCTGCAGGACGTTCTCAAGGGGGAGAGTGAGCAGCCAGAAGTCATTACGCACATTGACACAAGTGACATTGGTAGAAATAGGGATGACGTCCTGCAGAGTTGTTATAGAGAGCTAGGAAAAGAGTTAAAGTCCTGGACCTCGACCCCATGGTAATCTCGGATTACCTCCAGTGCCACATGGCTGTGAAGGAAAGAACGGGGATATGATAGCTGAATGCATGGTTAAAGAATTGGTGCAAGGGGCCGGGATTCAGATTCCTGGATCATTGGGATCATTTCTGTGGCAGAGGTGACCTGTTCATGAGGGACGGGTTGCACCTGAATTGGAGGGGGACCAGTATCCTGGCGGGCAGATTTGCTAGTGCTACAAAGGAGGTTTTAAACTAGATTGGCACGGGTGGTGTGATCCTCAACAGCAGGGAGGCAGGTGTGAGGCTGGAAGGAGATACAGCACAGGTAGTTCTCCTATAATGGGGTAGTTGCGTTCTTGTATGACCTCGTGCTATAGAAAGTCATGCTACAGAAAATCGCTGTACACGTGCAGCAGAAAGTTCACGTTACCCAAACAGCGCCCACTATTCATCAGCCACATTACAGCCAATTTACGTTAATGAAATATGCATTATAGCAGAAATACCCGTAATCAGAAATGGCAAGTTGAAGGGACAGGTCAGGCTGGAACAGGACAGAGAGCAAGGAATGCCTGGAATGTTCGATTAAATTGCATTAGTTTAAACCTAAGAGGGCTGACAGGTAATGTTGATCAACTCAAGGTGTAGATAGATCTGTGGGACTGGGATATTATAACCATTACAGAAACGTAAAGGAGGGACAGAACTGGCAGCTTAATGTGCCAGCGTACAGGTGCTTCAGGTGGGACAGAGGTGGAGGAAAGACAGAAGGAGGCATTGCATTTTTGATAAAGGGGAGTATCACAGTAGCAGTCAGAGCTGAAATAACTGAAGGATCATCCAGTGAGGCTTTGTTCGTGGAGCTAAGGAATAAGAACAGGATGGTGACGTTATTGGAGTTGTTCTATAGGCTCTTCAAATAGTCAACATGCATGAGAGGAACAAATATGCAGAGAGATTGCAGAGACTTGCAGGAAAAATCGGGTTGTCATAGTGGGGATTTTAATTTTCCTAACAAAGACTGGGACTGCCATTGTGTTAGCAGCATGAATGGAATGGAATTTGTTAAGTGTGTTCAGGAAAGTTTCGTCAAGCCTTACATAGAGGGTCCAGCTTGGAAAGGAGTAAAACTTGACCTATTCTTGTGAAATAGGACAGGACAGGTGGCCATAATTCAATTAATTTTAAAATAGGTATGGAGAGGGACAAGAGATAATGGGAACTGCAGATGCTGGAGATTCCAAGATAATAAAATGTGAGGCTGGATGAACACAGCAGGCCAAGCAGCATCTCAGGAGCACAAAAGCTGACATTTCGGGCCTAGACCCTTCATCAGAGAGGGGGATGGGGGGAGGGAACTGGAATAAATAGGGAGAGAGGGGGAGGCGGACCGAAGATGGAGAGTAAAGAAGATAGGTGGAGAGGGTGTAGGTGGGGAGGTAGGGAGGGGATAGGTCAGTCCAGGGAAGACGGACAGGTCAAGGAGGTGGGATGAGGTTAGTAGGTAGCTGGGGGTGCGGCTTGGGGTGGGAGGAAGGGATGGGTGAGAGGAAGAACCGGTTAGGGAGGCAGAGACAGGTTGGACTGGTTTTGGGATGCAGTGGGTGGGGGGGAAGAGCTGGGCTGGTTGTGTGGTGCAGTGGGGGGAGGGGATGAACTGGGCTGGTTTAGGGATGCAGTGGGGGAAGGGGAGATTTTGAAACTGGTGAAGTCCACATTGATACCATATGGCTGCAGGGTTCCCAGGCGGAATATGAGTTGCTGTTCCTGCAACCTTCGGGTGGCATCATTGTGGCAGTGCAGGAGGCCCATGATGGACATGTCATCAAGAGAATGGGAGGGGGAGTGGAAATGGTTTGCGACTGGGAGGTGCAGTTGTTTGTTGCGAACTGAGCGGAGGTGTTCTGCAAAGTTCCATCATGGGCCTCCTGCACTGCCACAATGATGCGGAAACCAAGCGGAGGCTTGGGGACAGCTTTGCAGAACACCTCTGCTCAGTTCGCAACAAACAACTGCACCTCCCAGTCGCAAACCATTTCCACTCCCCCTCCCATTCTCTTGATGACATGTCCATCATGGGCCTCCTGCACTGCCACAATGATGCCACCCGAAGGTTGCAGGAACAGCAACTCATATTCCGCCTGGGAACCCTGCAGCCATATGGTATCAATGTGGACTTCACCAGTTTCAAAATCTCCCCTTCCCCCACTGCATCCCTAAACCAGCCCAGTTCATCCCCTCCCCCCACTGCACCACACAACCAGCCCAGCTCTTCCCCCCCCACCCACTGCATCCCAAAACCAGTCCAACCTGTCTCTGCCTCCCTAACCGGTTCTTCCTCTCACCCATCCCTTCCTCCCACCCCAAGCCGCACCCCCAGCTACCTACTAACCTCATCCCACCTCCTTGACCTGTCCGTCTTCCCTGGACTGACCTATCCCCTCCCTACCTCCCCACCTACACCCTCTCCACCTATCTTCTTTACTCTCCATCTTCGGTCCGCCTCCCCCTCTCTCCCTATTTATTCCAGTTCCCTCCCCCCATCCCCCTCTCTGATGAAGGGTCTAGGCCCGAAACGTCAGCTTTTGTGCTCCTGAGATGCTGCTTGGCCTGCTGTGTTCATCCAGCCTCACATTTTATTATCATGGAGAGGGACAAAACTGGTCCACCGGTTCAAGTTCTAAATTGAGGCAAGGCAAACTTTTATGGAATTAGATCGGAGCTTGCAGGGGTTGGTTGGACTAGTTTATTTGCAGGTAAAGGGACCCCTGACAAGTGGGGGGCCTTTAAAAATGTGATTGCTACAGCTTATGTTCTATATGTTCCTGTGAGGGTGAAGGGCAAGGTTGACAGGAGTAGGACCCTGAATGACAAGAGATATTGAGGCATTGACCAGAAAAAAGAAGGAAGCATGGCTCAGGTAAGGCAGCTGGGATCAAGGGAATCCCTGGAGGTATGTAGGGGACACAGGAGTTTACTGCAGAAGGAAATCAGTAGGGAGAAAAGGGGGCAAAAATTAGCTTTGGCTGAGAAGATTGGGGTGAATCCAAAGATATCCTTTAAGTATATTAAAGGAAAAAGAATTACTAGAGCGAGAATAGGACCCCTCAAGGACCAAAGTGGACATGTATGTGTGGAATCGCAGGAGATGGGTGAGGTCCTCAATGAATATTTCTCCTGTGTTTACCATGGAGAAAGACATGAAAACTTGAGAACTTGGGGAAATTAGTGGCACTATCTTGGGGACAGTCCATAACACTGTAGAGGTGGTGTTGGAAGTAATAGAATGTATGAAGGTGGATAAACCTCCTGGCCCTGATCAGACATATCCAAGAACCCTGCAAGAGGCTAGAGAAGAAATTGCAGGGCCCCTGGCTGATATATTTGTATCATCGTTAGCCATGGGTGACGACCCGGAAGACTGGAGGGTAGCAAATGTTGTGCCCTTATTCAGCAAGGGCTGCAAAGAAAAACCTGGGAATTATAGACCAATAAGCCTAACATCTGTGATAGGTAAGTTATTTGAGAAGATTCTGAGGGATAAGATATACATTCATTTGGAAAGACAGGGTTTGATTAGGAGTAATCAGCATGGCTTCATAAATCAGAGATCATGCCCCATAAATTTGTTAGGGTTCTTTGGTGAAATGACCAGGAAGGTTGATAAGGCAGGGGGACATTAGACGCAGTGAATATGGATTTCACTAAGGCCTTTGATAAGTTTCCACATGGCAGTCTGCTCTGGAAGATTAGATCAAATGGACTCCAGGGAGAGCTGGCAAATTGGATACACAATTGGCTTGATGGTAGGAAGCAGAGGGTAATAGTGGAGGGATGCTTGTCGGACTGGAGGCTTAGGACTAGTGTGCCTCAAGAGGTTGGTGCTGGGCCCATTGTCATTTGTCATCTCTATCAATGATTTGGATGAGAATGTACAAGGCATGATTAGTAAGTTTGCGGGTGATACTAAAATCGGCAGTATCGTGGAAAGTGGGGAAGGTTATCAAAAATTGTAGCAGGATCTTGATCAGCTGAGGAAGTGGGCTGAGAAATGGAAAATGAAGTTTATTATAGATAACTGTGTGGTGTTGCATTTTGGAAAGTCTCATTAAGGCAGGAGTTCCTTTGTGAATAGTAAGGCCTTAAGTAATGTAGTGGAAGAGGGGGATCTTGGAATTCATGTACACAGTTCTCTGAAAATGGAGTCACAGGTAGACAGGGCAGTGAAGAACTCTTTTGGCATGCTAGCTTTTATCCGTCAAGGCTCTGAGTACAGAAGTTGGGAACTTATACTGTGGTTGTACAGCACATTGGTGAGGCTGTGCTTGGAGCATTGTGCACAGTTTTGGTCAACTGGCTAAAGAAAGGAGTTATTAAACAGGAAAGAGTGCAGAAGAAATTTACAAGTATGTTACCAGGACACAAGGGACTGAGTTATAGGGAGAGGTTGGACAAGCTAGAACTTTAGAGCTTAGGAGACACGAGATGATCTTAGAAGTGTTGAGAGTCATACAGCATGGAAACAGACCCTTCAGTCCAACTAGCCCATGCCAGCCATGTTCCAAACTAAACTAGTCCCTTTTGCATGTGTTTGACCCATTTCCCTCCAAACCATTCCTATTCATGCATTTACCCAAATATCTTTTAAAGGTTGTAACTGTACTCCATTAGCATTTCCTCTAACAGTTCATTTGACATCCAAGCTACTCTTAAAAAGTTGCCCCTCATCTTTTTAAAACTTTCTCATCTCATCTTAAAAATATGCCCCCACTTTTGAACTTCCCCACACTCAGGAAAAGACCCTTGCTATTCACCTCATCTATAGCCCTCATGATTTTAAAAGCTGCTATAATATCATCCTTCAACCTCTTACACTCCAGTGAAACAAGTCCAGCCTATCTTTATAACTCAAAACCTCTATTTCCAGCAACAGCCTGATAAATCTTTTCTGAACACTCTTCAACTTAATAATAGACTTCCTATAGCAGGACTACCAGAACTGTAGACAGTACTCGATAAGAGGCCTTCCAAACATCCTGCACATCCTCAACGAGACATCTCAGCTCCTACACTCGGAGCAACGAAGGCAAGCGTGCCAAACCACCCCAACTACCTGTGAGACAAATTTCAAAGAATTATGTACCTGAATCCTTAGATCTCTGTTACACAGCTTGTGAAAATATTACAATAGAGAGAAGCATTAGACTATAAGATAACGAGAAGTATGGATAAGGTGAATGCAGTCCGTCTTTTTCCCAGGGTTGGGGAATTGAGGACTAAAGGATATCAGTAAGAGGGGAAAGATTACATGGGAACCTAAGGGCAACCTTTTTTACACAGGGTGGTACGCATATGGAATAAGCTGCCAGCAGAAATGATTGAGGCAGATACACTAACAACTTTTATAAGCCATTTGGGCAAATACATGGAAAGGAAAAGTTTAGAAGAATATGGGCCAAGTGCACAGAAATGGAGTTAGCATGTGTGGACATTTGATCAGCACAGACCAGTTTGCATGTCTCCGTGCATTAGATTCTATGACTCTAAGAAATCTGTCCTCGTCACTGTCTTAAACGTGTGACCGCAGATTCTGAAATTATGCCGTCTGGTCCTAGACTGTCCCACAGGTGAAATAACCTGTCCACAATAGCCAACCAAATCAATCTCTCCTAAGACAGTCCCTCCACACCTGCTAGCAGGCTAGTGAACCTTCTTTGGAATGTCTCCAGTGCCTGTGTTTTTTTAGGTCAGAAATCATACCACAGGTTGTAGTCCAACAGGTTGTACTATAACCTGGTGTTGTGAGATTTCAGACCTTGTCCACTCCACTCCAAAGTAGGCACCTCTACATCGGTGTTTTTTTAAGATAAGGGGCCCAAAGCTGTTTACAGTATTCCAACTGGGATCGACTAAATCCTTGTATAGTTTTAGCAAAGCCCCCCTATCTTTATACTCCATTCCCTTCGAAATATAGCCTGTCGTTCCATTTGCCTTCCCTGTTACCTGCTGAAATTGGATGCCAGGTTTTTGCGATTTATGCCCGAGGAATCCCAAATCCCTGTTCTGTAGCTTTTTGTAGTCTTTTCCCATTTAAATAATATTCAGATCCTTTACTCTTCCTGCCAAAATGTGTAACCTCTCATTTTCCCAAATTAGATTCCACCGGTCAAATCTGTGCCCACTTGCTTATTGAGGGAATTGGATTTTGAAAAAGGATTACAAGAGATGATCTTGTTAAACTGCCTTCTGTTACTAGTGCAAACGTTGTGTGTTTCTATGAGATACAATTAGATCAGACTGTGGTTTAATTATGTTGGATTAATGCTTTTTTGAGGTCAGTGGTGCAAAGACTATGAAAGCATTTGATTTACATTCCTTCTGTCAGTCTCTCCCTGACTTTAAGTAGTGTCTGTGCTTCATTGCTGCCTTGGACTCAGGTTCTTTGCAATGTTTTAGCTGTGCTCAAAGGAATGTAATTAACCATAAGTGGTTTCACCGCACTGCAAGTTTTCTCTTTAGTGTCAGTTAAGTATAATCTTGGACTTTGTAGTTCAACGGACCGAGTGGTATTACCGCCGGACTGTTAATCCAGAGACCCACATGACGTTCTGGGGACCCAGGTTCAAATCCTGCCACAGCAGATGGTGGAATTCGAATTCAATAAAATACCTGGGGTTAAGAATCTAGTGATGACCATGAACCATTGTCGATTGTTGGGAAAAACCTGTCTGGTTCACAAGTGTCCTTTAGGGGAGGAAACCGCCATCCTTGCCTGGCCTGGCGTACATGTGATTCTAGACCCACAGCAATGTGGTTGAATCTTAACTGCCCTCTGGGCAATTAGGGATGGGCAATAAATGCTGTGTGGTCAGCGATGCCCTCATCCCATGAATAAATAAAGAAAATCTATACTGTGTAGTTCAATCCCTTCTTCAGGGTTTGAATACTTAAGATATAGCCATAGAGTCAAACAACATGGAAACAGGCCACTTGGTCCAATTCATCCATGCTGACCAGGCTTCCCAAACTAAAGCAGTCCCGCTACATTTGACGCATAACCTTCTAAACATTTCCTTTCTACATACCTGTTCAGATGTTTTTTAAATGTTGCAACTAGACGGGTATCTATCACTTATGTACAATAATTACTAAAATCCCCTTCATAAACCAGTTCTGAAAATCTGCTATAACAAAATGTGAAGCTGGAAGAACACAGCAGGCCAAGCATCTCAGGAGCACTAAGATGCTGCTTGGCCTGCTGTGTTCATCCAGCTCCACACTTTGTTATCTTGGATTCTCCAGCATCTGCAGTTCCCATTATCACTGAAAATCTGCTTTCCTGTTTTTGCCACCAAATGAATAATGCATACACTATACTGAGTTGGAACTGTGTTACTGTTTCCCCACTTTTGCTGATTCAAAATTCTGGGTGGGGGGGGGGGGTGGGGGGGGGGGGGGGGGGGCGGTGGTGTGGGGTGCGCGACGACGACATATCCTGGTCCAGCCAGTGACGCTCCCAATACTGGACCAAACACCAAAAAAAAATTGCATTGTTTTCTCTTCAATGCTGCAGATTCATTGTTAGGAGGATGTAATGATTGATATTATAAATGCTGATTAATATAAAATAACTGTGTTATATGATAGCACTGTGACATTATGCAATGTTAAAAAGGAATGGAGATAACTGGCTCCTTTCATGATGACTGGTTGTTTTGACCTGTTTTCTGGTATCCTTGCAGCTCAGTGTGGTCCCATGTAGAAATGGGCCCCCCTGATCCAATCCTTGGGGTCACTGAAGCTTTCAAACGTGACAACAACCCTAAGAAAATGAACCTGGGCGTTGGGGCGTACCGTGATGACAATGGCAAGCCATACGTCTTGAATACTGTCAGGAAGGTGAGTTGGATGTGGCATTCTGCTTTTTGTTGGCTGTCTGGCAGTGGGAAAATCAAAATTCTGCACAGACTCTCCAGGAATGATTGTAGAACTGATACGTGGTCTGGTTTTTGACCTTCTCACAGGCCGAGGCCCAAATTGCAGCCAGGAAAATGGACAAAGAGTACCTCCCCATTGCTGGTCTGCCAGAATTCAACAAGGCCAGCGCAGAGCTGGCACTAGGAGCCAACAGTGAAGTGATCAAAAGCGGAAGGGTAAGGAACTGCCTTTGCTGGTGAGTGGGGCCAAAGGATGAGGGTCAAAGCAAGTGGCAGCATTTTCGGAGCTCTGCTGTAAATAAGTGGAGCAGTTAAGGAAGGTTTTGAAACTGATAAATGGACTGATAAATCCATTAGATGAGGAAATGTGAGTATTATACACCTCAGATTGATGTCCTTTACCAACATGGAGGTGTTTGGGTGTAGCTTGGTGCCAATCCAGGTGCTGAGATGACAGTCGGGACCAGTGCTCCCTTGGGGGTGTGTGTACACTTGACCGCAAAGCATTTTGAAAAGTTGCCCGTGTTGGAATAAGTGAGCACTGACTGCAGTGAGCTTCAGGAGTTGTGGAGCAGGAGAGGGCACAGGAAAGAAGTCAGCTGGACTGGAGGCGAAGTGAACACCAGAGAGAGAAAACCTGATTGGAAGACCAGCGGAAGAGGGTGAATCTGAGATTGGGGTGGTCCAGTGGTAGATTCCCAGCTACTGAGCCAGAGGATCCAGAGAGGGAGAACAATGGGTACAAGGAGAACCTGCAGAGCAAAGGGGAGAGGGGCAGTGGGATGGCAAAGCGGTTGCATGAACAGAGAGCGCACAAGGATGTGTGATGATTGCAGAGGGAAAAAGGGAGGGGCTGTCAGAATGTGCAACTTGTCGGCCGAGAAATGGATTAGACCAAATGAGAGGTGAAGGTGGAAAGTGACCCACAGGCAAAGGAGAGGACAGCAGTGCACCACCGATGGTGCGCGTGAACAGCACAGCAGCAATGTGGAATGGGCAGCATGTTAACAAATAAACCATTCTCCACTTGGTGGAAGTTCAAGGAACTTTAAGTGTTAGCTGCCCTTGGCTACAAAAGTAATTCTTGGAACGGTTTACCCTGATCAAAAAAAGACTTAGGACGTCAGGACAGTGTTATTCTCACCTTGTTGAGATGGCAGTGGTGGTTTTATTTATGTACGATTTTGGACATCATTGCTTCAGAATGTTGGGTAGGTCACAGGACTTGAGAAAGAGGTGACCTGACCCCTCTTGATACAGTTGAAGGAAGGAAAGAATGTACATGCAGTCAGCTTTGTTTGGCTAACTGCAAACAAAACCAGAAGGCATAAGTTCAAAGTTGCCAGCTGGTGAGCTGGATGAGAATTTTTCTGTGGATCTGCAAATACGTGAAAAGGTCATTCATTACATGGTTCATACAGGATCACTTAGCACTGAAGTGAAAACTGATGCGTAGCTGGATTGGAAACGGATCGCAAGTTTAAGGCTTGGGCCAGCTGAGTTGTGAATGAGTACTGTTAGCAACGTGATACCCGAGCCACTGGAAGCTCAGTAATGTCATTGCAAGGTCAGTGTTGTGGCCTGCATGCAGGGTAATCTCTTTGGAAATGAAACAGGCTGCATCGTTTGTGATACAAAGGACTTTTCGCGGTCTGCAGGAAGCAGCAATCTAATGTGGCAAGAACCATTTCCCCACCCTGTGCCTGTTTGTGACTCTGAGTCTGGAGCTGGTAACTGTGTCCTAATAGTTTTCCGAGCGCACTGACCCTGTGCCGTTAGAGACGCAGATAATTTACAGCTGAGGAACAAGATGTTCAGCTTTCTGCCTGTCATAATAAGTGCTACAAAACCTTCATGTTCTGGGTCCGTGACAATTCCACTTATTTTGTTTATTGTTATTTACTCACAGGATGTGAGTGTTCCTGACGCTGCCAGCATTTATTGCCAAGCCCTAATTTCCCAGGGGACAGTCAACCACATTGCTGTGGGTCTGGAGTCACATGTAGGCCAGACCAGGTGGTGATGGCAAGTTTCCTTCCCTAAAGGACATCAGTGAACCAGATAGGTTTGTCTGACAATCCCCAGTGGATTTATGGTCATCATCAGGCTCGTAATTCCTGATTTTTATTGAATTCACATTCCACTATCTGCCATGGCAGGGTTTCAACCCCGGTCCCCAGAGCATTATCCGAGTTTCTGGGTTAATAGTCTAGCGATAGTACGTCTCGGCCATTGCCTCTCCCAGATACAGTGAACGTTCCTTTTCGGACAGACTCCTCCGCCATCCATGTGGCAGTAATGTCTCTTCAGCTCCCCTCTAATCCTTCCACCGATTAGTTGAAATCTCTGCCCCAGCCCACACTGAGTTGTTAACTTCTGTACTGTTTGAGCCATTATACGTAGCTTGCATCTTCACTTTTTTCCCCAGTGATCATGTATAAAATGAATGGAAGAACTTGCTTTCATTTGGCTTCTTATTACATTGTGTTCCAAAGAACTGCATGCCAGTTAACTACTTTTGAAGAGATATAGGTTTTTACATGAATGTTTCCAGGGACGAGACACTCCGATTTTGAGGAAGGATTGGTGTCGTTGGGACTGTTTTTCTGGGTGGGAGAGAAAGCTAAGAGGAGCTTTTATAGAAAGCTTCAAAACCATGAAAGATCCATATGGAGTAGAGGGGGATAAACTGTTTCCACAAGTCAAAGGATCAAGTGCCAGAGGACTCAGCTTTAAAGTGTTTGCAAAGGAACAAAATGGAGATGAGAAAAAGCCTTTTCCACAAAAGGTTCAGGACTGGAATGCAGTGCTTGGAAGCGTAATGGAGGCAGAGTCAATTGAGGCATTCAAGAAGAGTGTTAGATAATTCAGTAAACACAAGCAATGTGCAGGAAAAGGCAGAAGACTGACACTAAGTCAAAATGCTTAATGCAGACAAAATGGGCCAAGTGGCCTCTTTCCGAACCGTAATTGTCACTACAATGCTGGTCTGTCATCTCATTTGTGCACGATGAGATTCCACAAGCAGAAACTTGAGTTTGACTTTTTCGGTGATGGCTGAGGACTTGGGCCTCCTCACCTCCGGCACTGCAATACCCCCTCGCAGTATTGTGACGCAGAAACAAAATGCAAACAGCTTGAAGGTGCTGATGCAGTCAGTTAATGCAGCTTGTATTGATTCAACTAACCTAATGGGAGGGAGAGAGATTGGAACGCCATACATGGTAGAAGGACAACGTGAATGACAATGTGGTAAAGGAGAGAATGGGAAAATATTGGGGAACTAGGTGGTTTTTGAGGAATGCATTAAAAGCAGGGAGAGAAATGTTTAAAAAGCTGCATCCACTAATAACGGCGAGAAAGGGAATTTGCAGCACAGAAGGTGAGAGTCATCAAAATGGAGATTAGTGGCTGCATTTGGGGGAGGTATGGAGGAGGAGGAATATAACACATTGAGCATAAACATTGTAAAAATGCTGCAACATTTCAGTCCACTTAACACTGATCGACATCAAGTCCTCTCCAGTTAAGCGTAGCTTGGGTCGGAAGCAGAGTTAAAAACACCTTTTAGTTCCGAAAAGTCATTGGCTTGAAACGTTAACTCCTTTTCTGCCTCAAAAGATATGACCTGACCTGTGGTCTTCTCTAGCATTTTCTTAATTTAGCTTACTTTAAAAAGAAACTACAGTGCTCTGCCCCAGAAATAGGCTGTTAACTCAAAAGTGTAGTTCCTAATAAAAATTTAATATTTCTGTTGCTTGGAAGGTTCAATCAGAACTTATTACCAAGGTTGGAGGCTGGTGTGATCACAGGCTGGAAAATCTAATACCTTGGGGTGCACGGTATCATTTCTTTGGTTTTGCCATTCGTTTAAATGTGGATTACGTGCCCCGCAGTAGCCTTTTCCTTTCATTTTTATTGTGATGAGAAGTGTTTACTTACAGCATGGCTTGAGAAGGTCCATTCTCAATTACTTGCAATCTAAGGATAACAATTACTGGCGTTTATGTAGTGCCTTCAGTGTAGGCAAAAATCTCGAGGCACTTTTGGGAATGGGGCTTACTGAAGAAAGGTGGATGCCAAGCCAAAGGAGCTATTTTTTAGAGGTGAGGAACAATGTGTTTCCAGGCTTCTTGAAAGCATAATGTGAAGACGAGGGAGTTATGGGGGGTAGCCCAAAACATAAGGGTGCAAGCAAATGAAATCATGGCTACCACTGGTGGATTGAATAATGAGAAGGAGAGAGGTACAAGAGGCCAGTGTCTAGGGAGTGGAGAGTTTAGAGTGACAATCCTATTTGAGGAAGCCAGTGATGGGCAGCAAGCGAGGCTGCATAGGGATTTAAATTAAACGGGAAGCATTTTAAATTTGAGTAGTTGGTATTTGAATCTGCCTGTCATCAAGGTGCCTGATTGGCATCCTATTCAGCACTGACAGCATTGACCAGTGTTCAACACGTGCCTTCTGCGAGATGCAACACAGCAACTCACCAAGCCTCCTCTCACAGCATCTTCCAAACCTGTGACCCCTGTCACCTAGAAGGGCAAGTGCAACACAAATAGAGGAGTCACTACGACCTACATGTTCCCTCCAAGCTACTTGCCTAAAGAAAGGATGTGGAGGCTTTGGAGAGGGTGCAGAAGAGGTTTACCAGGAGGCTGTCTGGCTTAGAGGGTATGAACTACAAGGAGAAGCTAGAAAAACTCACGTTGTTTTCTCTGGAGTGGCAGAGGCTAGGGGGACCATTGGTAGAAGTCTATAAAATCATGAGATGCATAGATAGAGTTGACAGTCAGAATCTTTTTCCCCAGAGTTGATATGTCTGATACTAGGGAGCGTGGGCTAAAGATGAGAGGGGGAGAAGTTCAAAGAAGATTTGATGAGAAATTGTTTTTTATGCAGAGAGTGGTGGGAGTCTGGTACGTGAGGCAGATTCAATCGGGGCATTTAAGGAACTTAAGTGCGTAAATATGCAAGGAATGGAGGGACACGAACCAGGGATAGTCAGAAGGGGTTGGTTTAATTTGATGTCATGTTCGGCACAGCACTGTGGGCCGAAGGGACCTCTCTTGTGCTATACTGTTCTATGTTCTGCTTCATTGTAATCTCGCTGCTCTAGTTTTGACCATTCGGTGCTAAATGTGACAGTAGCTTCTCCCATCCGGTGGGTTTCTAATGCATACTGTGTGTTAGCAAAGCATTCAGAATAACAATACGAAATTAAAGTTTTGTTGTGATTCTTTTTGATTTCAGTATATCACTGTGCAGTCCATCTCTGGAACTGGATCACTGCGGATTGGTGCTAGCTTTCTGGTGAGTGATGCAGTGTCTACTGCATTGTATTACAGATTGCTGCTTTACTGTTAACTCCTGAACTTTCTCATTTCTCCTACAATGCAAATACAGTGTGCTACAGCCTCACTCTGTTACATTAAGGTTAGTTCCATTGTTTCTTACCAAATACATGTTTCTCCAGGACCTCAACTGTGGCAATCCTTGCCTCCATTTATCTTTCCTTCTTTATAGAAGTCTTCAGACTTCGAAAACTCAACCTGTCTTGACTGTGTCTATTATCTGTCATTCCCTTTAAATATCATACCCTGTGAGCCTTGATCCTTCAACTCTGATTTCTATAGAAGATGCAGGGTTTCAAACCTTTGCTATAAAAGTGTGTGCTTTCTAGAAGCATCTGCCTCTTGACCCTCCTCCCCGTACTGAAAAGTGGAGAAGTAATCCAAGAGTTGGCAAATCTACAGGTTGGGAGAGCGGGTTGGAACAGTAAACCTTGTAGATGCAAGAAAGGCACTCATTCGGCATTATCAGAAGTCCCCTGTTTTGGACTGGTTTAATTGAAAATTTTGAAGTGAAATAACAATCAAAAGCCATTTTATTCAAAGAAATTGATACATCTGATTATCTCAACTGTTTCAAAATCAGAAAGGTGCATGTTTATTGTTCAGCACAAGGCCAACATCTGATTTGATCACAGCCTGAACTAACGGCAACGTTACTGTGGTGTTTTGGTGATGCGAACAAGCCATGGAAAGAAGAGCACTCATTGTGCTCTTCAGTAAGATTTTATTTTAGTACTTAATTCTTAAGAACGTTAGAAATTTGGCACCTCCAACCTGCACGTGGTGATCTGATTGTGACCGTAACTCCACTTGCCTATTTATCCTCCCAAGATCCTTGACACCTTGTCAATCAAGAATTTGAATACAACCCCAAGTATATTCAGTCATCTAAGCTTTGTTACTGTCTGTGGAAAAGAATTATAAAGTTTAACGACCCTCTGAGCAGGTGAAACATCCTCATCTCTGTCCTAAATGGGAGATTCATTCTAGATTCCCCCCATGATAGGAAACAGCAGCTCTGCACTTATATTGTGTAATGTGACAGGATAAATTCAGCGTCTCAGAATAAAGGTGCCTCCAGACAGCCCCAACTACAATTTGATTGAATTTAAATCTGGTTTGAAAGGGAGAGTGAGCCTAAGACTAATGTTTTCAGCTTATTATTTTAAAATGTGGGATCTGCATGTTACTGGCTGGGCCAGCATTTGTTGCCCATCCCTGGCTGCTGTTGAGAGGGTGGTGGTGAGCTACCGCCTTGAGCCACTGCAATCCATGTGTTGTAAGTAGGCCCACAATGCCATCAGCTGGAGAGTTCCAAGATTTTTATCCGGCGACATTGAAGGAACTGCAATTTATTTTCAAGTCAGGATGGTGAGTAGATTGGAGGTGAACTTACAGAACGTGGTGTTCCCATGTATCTGCTGCCCCTTGCCCTTGCAGATGGAAGTAGTCGTGGGTTAGGAAGACGCTGTCAAAGGATCTTGGGTGAATTTCTAGAGTGCATCTTGTAGATAGTACACACTGCTGCCACTGAGTGGGGGTGGTGCAAGGAGTGAATGCTTGTGCCAGTCAAGTGGGCTACTTTGTCCTGGATGCTGTCAAGCTTCTTGTGTGTTGCAGGAGTTACACCCATCCCAGGCATGTGTTTCACCACACTCCTGATATGCCTTCTTGATGCTGGACAGGCTTTGGGGAGTAAAGAGGTGGGTTACTCGCCACAGTATTCCAAACCTCCTGAACTGTTCTTCTAGCCACTGTGTTTATTCGGTGAGTCCAGTTGAGTTTCTGGTCAGTGAGAACCCCCTGGACGTTGATAATGGGGGAATTCTGTGATAGTAACATGTTGAATGTCAAGAGGTGGTAGTTAGATTGTCTGTTATTGGTGATGGTCATATCTCGGCATTTGTGTGGCACAAATGTTACTTGCCACTTGGCAGCCCAGGCCTGGATATTGTCCAGATCATGTTGCATTTGGACATTAACTGCTTCAGGATGTAAGTCTGCTCGCTGAGCTGGAAGGTTAGTTTTCAGAAGTTTCGTCACCATTCTAGGTAGCATCATCAGTGAGCCTCCGACGAAGCGCTGGTGTTATGTCCCGCTTTCGATTTATTGGTTTAGGTTTCCTTGGGTTGTCGATGTCATCTCCTGTTCTTTTTCTCAGAGGGTGGTAGATGGGCTCCATCTTCAGCTACTTCATCAATGACCTTCCCTCCATCATAAGGTCAGAAGTGGGGATGTTCACTAATGATTCCACAATGTTCAGCACCATTCTTGGCTCCTCAGATACTGAAGCAGTTAATAGTGAGTTTTGAGAAGATTTGTAGTTCAGCTTGAGGTTCTGGATATAAGTATGAAGTCCATCTACCACCCTCTGAGAAAAAGAACAGGAAATGACACCACCAACACAGGAAATGACATCACCAACCCAAGGAAACCTAAACCAATAAATAGAAAGCAGGACATAACACCAGCGCTTCGTCGGAGGCTCACTGATGATGTTACCTAGAATGGTGACGAAACGTCTGAAAACTAACCTTCCAGCTCAGCAAGCAAACTCACATCCAGAACCTCAAGCTGAGCTACAAATCTTCTCAAAACTCACTATTAACTGCTTCAGTATCTGAGGAGCCAAGAATGGTGCTGAACATTGTGGAATCATTAGTGAACATCCCCACTTCTGACCTTATGATGGAGGGAAGGTCATTGATGAAGCAGCTGAAGATGGTTGGGCCAACGACACTACCTTGAGGAACTCCTGCAGAGATATGCTGGAGCTGAGATGACTGACCTGCAACCATCACAACCATCTTTCTTTGTGTCAGGTATGTCTCTAATTATTGGAGAGTTTGCCCCATGATACCCATTGATTCCAGCTTTGCTAGGGGGTCCTTGATCCCACACTTTGTTGAATGCAACATTGATATCGAGGGCTGTCACTCTCATGTCACCTCTGGAACTCTGGTAGGAAGGGTAGTTTGGTGAGGTGGCTTTGTTAGTATGACATGGAATAAGTACATAACCAAGAAATGGTCTTGGAAAGGATGTTTTTAAAAGAGTTTTATAACATTTTTGTACAATGATTTTAATTGAAGCTTGAAAACTAGGAAGGCAGATAGGTGATTATTTGAATGGCTGTAAACTGAGAGAGGGGAATTCTCCATTAGACCCGGGTGTCTGCATGTGCCAGTCACTGAAAGGAAGCGTGCAAGTGCAGCAGATGTACACGTCTTGTCATCCCCGGCCCCCCTCGGAATCTTATGTTGCAGTCAGATCACCTCCTATCCAATGAGAATAGGCCCAAACAGCTCAACCTTTCCTCTAAAACAAACCCCTTCATTCCAAGAATCATCCTAATAAACTTTACTAGAACTTTACCGGCAAGTCCCTGCTTCAGTAAGGGAAACACTCCTAATTTGAGACCTGTTCTACAAAGAATTGAGAGAGGTGAGCAGCAGGTAGCCGTGATGTACAAGGCACTAAAGCAAAAGGACATGTTTGGTGAGCTGGGTGGCATGATGGTGGGGTGTACAACAGGAGGCTGCTGTAATAACAACCCAACTGTAACACACATCACTGGTGCTCTTTCCTGTCTTGCAGCAACGGTTCTATAAGAACAGCCGAGAGATCTATCTGCCCAAACCATCCTGGGGCAACCACACGCCTATCTTCAGGGATGCTGGCATGGAAGTCAAAAGTTACTGCTATTATGATCCAAAGAACTGTGGGTTTGATGCTGCTGGGGCACTAGAGGATATATCGGTGAGTGTGCTGTTTCGTAGGTATCTTGGCTTTAAGACTGATGAGATTCACTATATTTTTGTATTTTTTTCAATGACGCTACATTGATGGTCATACTGCAAATTGTGAAATGCATGAACAGTGCAGTCCAATGTGGTTGATTTAAAACTGCGTTTACATGTTGCTGACATCTGTCTATAACTCATTCATTTTGAATTGCTTGTAATCAGGATTACTTAGGTCACTGTTCAAAGGTTTTTGTTAACTCAGATGGGGAGATTATAACATTTAATCACTAATCTTACTGGTGGAGAAGCAGATCACTCTGGCTCATCAGTGTTTTGGAGTGATTGTATCTCATTTCATTACCTCACACTGCACTCCCATCACCATGAGTTCAGTAAACTCCAAATCCATCCTTGAACTCTCAGAAAATATCTGACTATAATGTTGGATGTTTTTCAAATGTTTAGTTTGGAGAACAAGTTTAGATTCTGCAGTTATTAACTGCTCTGATCCTGTCCAACATTTGTTGTAACCCAGGACACTTTGGAGCCTCAGAGCCCCAGAAAGGAGAAAATGAACTCCTGAGGGGTCACCATAGGCTAACTGAATGATATTGTGTAGTATCCCATTGGCCCATAACTAGTCCGTGTTAGCCTGATAAAGAGGAAGAATGAGCTATGGTTGCAATCTAATCGTGACATGTAAAATGAATTTGCATTTTTATGACACTTTTTCACATTACATTAAGCCGTGGGGTTTATATCCGATTAAGTATTTCTGATCACATTTTTGTGTGCAAGCAAAACAAAACTAAATGTCAACATATAACCAACACCAAGTTAGACCAATATTTTGAAACAAGAGATGCAAAGACCAGTTTGTTTTTGTTACTGGATTAATAACAATTAGTAAACTTTAAATTTTGTCTTCTCAGTTCCTAGCAATAGACCAAAGAAAGACTCCCTATCAATGATGTAAATTTAGCAGATTCCAAATCAAAGCACAGATATGTTGCAAGCTGCTGAATGGTGATCTGTGGATTCAGGACTGTGCAGAGATTATTTTGGCAACCATGAGAGGAAAAATCACCAACTTGTATACCCAGGGGCTTTGAATGTTTATCCCTTAAAAATATGAGTATATTTAAGTATATTTAGGCCTTTCCCCTGTATGTTTCCTGTGTCTCTTGCAGAAAATTCCAGAGCAAGCTGTCATCCTGTTTCACGCCTGTGCCCACAACCCAACTGGAGTAGACCCGAAGACTGAACAATGGAAGGAGCTGGCAGCAGCCGTCAAGGTGAGAGGCGGGCTCTGCGACATTTCGCAAGTGTTGGAATTTTCAGCGAAGTGTTCTTTCCCATTCTGTCTCAGTGGAGATGGTGGGAATGTGTCTGAGCCCCTTTGCAAGCTCTTCTTTGTTTGCGTTAAAATCCACCACATTATATCTAACTTATACAGTAATTCACCATTCAAAGTAGACATTTTGCTTTAATTATGTTATTAAAATAGTGCCAGCATATTCATTTAATGTTAATAGTTTAGAATTCATGGAATCCCTACAATGTGGAAACAGGCCCTACTGCCCAACAAATCCACACCGATCCTCAGAGCATCCCACCCAGACCCATCCACCAACAACCCACCTAATCTATACATCCCTGAACACTATGGGAAATTTAGTACGACCAATCCACCTAGGCTGCACATCTAATGCTGTTTTCTCGACTACCTGTGCGGCCTGCTTGCTCCAAAGAACAACTTGCCATGCTTTCTCTCCAACACTCAGATCTCCTGACCTTCCTGCAGTTTCTGTCCCTGCACTCGCAGTCCCTACTCCTTACAAAACTCCAGTCCCATTCCCAACCTCAGTTCTTGGCTTTAAAATCTCCAGGGCCTGCTGTCACCTTCTGGCTGCCATTCTGAACTCTCACTGAAGCTCCTATGCTCCACCTAGTAGCAGAAGTTGGTAAGTGCAAGTGGCATCTCTCCAACCTCTGCCAATTGATGGAGCTTGGTCAATTAAAACTTCAAGTGAGTTTAATTTTAACATTCATGTTGTCTTCTACATTGTTTACATTTATTTTATTTTAAAGCATATTTATTTATAAACGTAGGCATTTGGGAATGTATTCCCTTTCAACATAATTAATACCCAATCTATAGAGTGTGGAAACAGGCCGTTTGGTCCACACTGATCCTCTGAATAGCATCCCATCCAGAGCTACCCTGCCACCCTATCCCTGTAAACCTGCATTTCCCCATGGCTGACCCACCTAGCCTGCACATCCCTGGGCACTATGGGCATTTTAGCATGGCCAATCCACCTAAGTTGCACATCTTTGGATTGTGGGAGGAAACTGAACCACTTGGAGGAAACCCACACAGACACGAGGAGAACATGCAAACTCCAAACACAGATGCCCAAGGGTGGAATCAAACCCGGGTCTATGGGCCACCGTGCCACCCCTGTTATGTTTGTGTTGTTTTCTGCTGAGGACTCTCCTGAAGTACCTAACTGCACAGTATCTCTTTTGTATTGATTGATTTATTTTGCTGTAATAAACAAGGTACAGTAATTGATATGGTGTTACCATATAGCTGTTTAAATAAAATGCCATCAAACCAATTAGGACATGGAGCTGAGAGTTTCTTTCTTCTTGCTGTCTAGAAAAGAAATCTTTTGCCATTCTTCGACATGGCTTACCAGGGTTTTGCAAGTGGAGATGCTGACAGAGATGCTTGGGCTGTGCGCTATTTCCTTGACCAGGGCATTAACATCATTCTATCACAGTCCTATGCCAAGAACATGGGACTGTATGGTAAGTAAATATCCCCAGGCTCCTGTCAGTTTACTTATGCAGTTATTGTTTGGGATTGATCAGTTCCAAATGTGAATGAACTCCAACTTGCAAGTTAATTGTCCAGCTGCTTTCTGTTTAGATTAATTCTTCTCCGCTTGCCGCTCTATGCAAAATGTCCAGTGTTCCTACTGGAGACGCGACTTGAGAACGCTATGCCTCATTTCCTTTGCCAGTGCCAATCCATAAGACGTAGGAGAAGAAGTAGGCCATTTAGCCCATCAAGTCTTCTGTGCCCTTAAGTGAGACAGTGATAATCGGCAGCCCTGCTTTCCTGCCTGTCCCCGTGACCCTGGCGTCCTTTACTGATTAAAAATCTGTCTATTTAAGCATTGAAAATACTTAATGAGCCAGCTTCAACAGCCCTCTGCGGTAAAGACTTCCACAGATTTGTTACCCTCTGAGAGAAGTTGTTCCTCCTCATCTCTCTCTTAAATGTGTGACCATTTATTCTGAGAATATGCCCTCTGGTACACTAATCTCCCACATTATATAAGCCTTACCTTTGTTTATTGTACCAATTAATGGATGGGCCTTGGGTAGTGTTGTAGAACAGAGGGACCTAGGGGTGTGGGTACATAATTCTTTGTAGTTTGCATCAAATATGGACTGGATGGTTAAAAAGGCATTTGGCATCCTGGCCTTCATTGTTCAGTCCTTTGAGTATAAGGACAGTTGGGATGTCATGTTGAGGTTGTATAAGACATTGATGAGGCCTCTTTTGGAATGCTGTATCCAGTTCTGGTTGCTCAGTTATAGGAAAGATATTATTAAGCTGGAGAGGGTTCAGAAGAGATTTACTCGGAATACTACCGGGTATCGAAAGTTTGAGTTATACGGAAAGGCTGGATAGACTGAGACTTCTGTCATTGGCGTGTTGGAGGTTGAGAGGCAACCTGAAAGTAGTTTGTAAAATAATGAGGGTACAGATGGAGCTAATGATAGTTGCATTTTGCCTAGGATGGGGCATTTCAAGACAGGGGGCAATAAGGTGAGAGAGATCTAAAAAAAGACATGAGGGGCAAATGTTTACACAGAGGGTGGGTCAGGGGGGCGGGGGTATGAACTTCCTGAGGAAGTGGTGGACGTGGGTAAGTATATGAATAGTAAAGGTTTGGAGGGATGTGGGCCAGAAGCAGGCAGTTGGGACCAATTTCGTTTGGGAACATGATCAACGTGGACTGGTTGGACAGAAGGGTCTGTTTCCATGCTGTATGAGCAATGAGTTTAAGAGGAGGTAGCCTTTCCACATCTGCCCTGTCAAGTACCTCAAGAAGTTCATATGTTTTGAGAAGGGACACCTTTCATTCTTCTAAACTCTGAGTACAGGCCCAACCTACTCAACACCTGCTCATCAGTTGCCATCCTGAAAAGGCCCACTTTATCCCAGCTCTCTCTGTCTTCTATTATCCCACTGTCCGTGTTATACTAACAGCACGGGCTCTTAACCTTATGTACGGTACCTAATCGGCTGCCTTTAGAAAATCCAGGTTTTATCTACTTGTCTCCCTTTGTCTTGTTACCTTATCAAAAGAATTCTATCTTATGAAGTGGCCTAATGTGTGATACCTTATCAAAAGCCTTCTGAAAATCCAAATATATTACCTTCACTGCTTCCACTTTCTCTCTCCTGTTAGTTACCTCCTCAAAGACTTCTATTAAATCTGGGGGAGCCATGATTTCTTCTTCTTTGCGCCCCACTGACTCTGCTTGACCGTGTTATGTGTTTCTGAGCACTCTGCCACTGCATCTTTTATAAAGCACTCCAACATTTTCCCAGTAGCAGACGTTAAACCAAGTGACCCATAGTTACCAGTTTTTGAGGTCTTCCCATTTAAAATTGCTGCATTGTGGTTTTGCAGTCCTCTGGGACCTCCTCAGATTGCTCTGAATGTCCTCAAATGCATCCCATCAGGTCCAAGGGACTTATTGGTCTTTAGCGATAGATATTGTGTTTATTTCCTCATCTCCTTCTGCCCCATGATTACTTAGTAATTCTGAAATGCATTTAATATGTTCTACTGTGAAGTCTGATGCAAAGTATTTATTCAACTCCTCAGCCTGGTTCTCCATTATTATTTCCCCCACCCTTGTTCTCTAAGGGGTCTGTGTTCAGTTTGACTCCTCTCTTCCTTTATATATATTTAAAGAAGCTCTTGCTGATATTACTTGCAAGTTTACCCTCAGAGTTTATCTTGTGTCTCTTCATTTTTTTTTTTGTTTGACTTTTATTTTTTAAAACTTTCCAAATCCTCTGGTGTACTGTTAACCTTTGCTGTAGCACATGTTTGTACTTTCAGTTTGATTCTGCCCTTAACTTCCCTGGTATTCTCATATCCAAACACTGGGAAATGTGTGGAAGTGAATATGATGGATACTGTGCCTTCTGAAATGTTCCTCTGTAAGTGTGAGGTGATGCACTTTGGAAGAAGAAACAAGATGAGGGAGTATTTAATGAATGGCAAGACACTGGTTAGCTTAGTGGAACAAAGGGATCTTGGGGTAATTATTCACATATCCCTGAAATGGACAGAGCATGTGAATAGGATAGATAAGAAGGCATGTGGGTCAGTGGTGGGGATAGAGTATAAGAGCAAGGAGGTAATGTTGGAGTTGTACAAAGTGTTGGTCAGGTCCAGCTGGAGTACTGTGCACTGTTCTGGTGGACAGTGAGAGCCTTTTTCCTCAGATGGAGATGGCTAGCATGAGGGGACATAGCTTTAAATTGAGGGGTGATAGATATAGGACAGATGTCAGAGGTAGGTTCTTTACTCAGAGAATAGTAAGGGCATGGAATGCCCTGCCTGCAACAGTAGTAGACGCGCCAACTTTAAGGGCATTTAAATGGCCATTGGATAAACATATGGATGATAATGGAATAGTGTAGGTTAGATGGGCTTCAGATTGGTTTCACAGATTGGCGCAACATCGAGGGCCGAAGGGCCTGTACTGCGCTGTAATGTTCTATGTTCTGGTCACCTCATTACAGGGAGGATGTGATAACACAGGAGGGGGTACAGAGGAGGTTCAGCAGGATGTTGCCTGGGATGGACAAATTGGGCTGTAAGGAGAGACTAGATAGGCTTGGATTGTTTTCTTTAGAGCAGTGAAAAACTGAGGGGGTGGGGGGCAATGTGACTGAGGTATGTACAATTATGAGGGGTATGGACAGGATGAATAGAGAGCAGCTGTTCCCTTGGTTGTGGGGTCAGTCACAAAGTTTAGGATAAGAGACAGCAGATTCAGAGGGGATTTGGGCAAAAATGTTCTTACTCAGCCGATGGTGGGAATCTGGAATGCACTGCCTGGGAAGGTAAGTGGGGGCTGGAAACATTTTGGATGAGCACTTCAAATATCGTAGCATTCAAGGATATGGGACAAGTAAAGAATGTGCGATTAGCATGCCTTTCGTGCTAGTTATGTTGGTGCAGGCTCCATGGGGCAAAGGGCCCTTTCTGCACTGTATGATTTTCTGAATCTTTGTTGCTGTGCCTGTGTTTAGTATATGCCTCACTGCAGTGAAAGGCTGTTTTCAAGCTGGCATTGTACTCTAAGTGACTTTCCTTCATGCATGAGGCTTGTTCAAGGAACATGCAGGGGAGTCTGCAACTTAAGGGCATGGTTACCACAGATCCTGTGCTGATCTAATGCTCACCCAGTGAACTTTCCAGTTAACGTCAGTCATCGTTAGTGATCTGCTCAATGTATGTTGTGGGACTGAGGGTCACATTTACATCAGAGTCCCTAGACTCGGAGGGGAAATTTAAACCAATAGCAGTCATAGGTGCTTCTCATCATTGTGTGCTATGTAAATGTTAGCTCAGTAAAGGCTCTACTGTAACTATCCCCCAGCCCATGTTTGCTACCCCGCAGTGTTCCTTGAACAAGTTCATGCATGAAGGATAGCAGCCTGGAGCCCTGCCAGTACGCACAGAGAGTGATCCTAGCTTGAGAACACTCCTTTTAGAAGCAGTAGCTTCAAGTAGATAACTAGGAATGAAGCTCTTGACCTCTCTTTGACATTAATGCTGAACTGTTAAATAGATTTCAAGGGCTTCAGCTGCCGTTTTGTCGTTTTAAGGGTTTAAGCTATAGGGAGAGGCTGAACAGACTGCGGCAATTTTCCTAGGAGCATCAGAGGGGTGACCTTACGGAAGTTCATAAAATCATGAGGGGCCTGGATAGCCAATGTCGTTTTCACAGGGGAGGGGAATCCAAAACTAGAGAGCGTAGGTTTAAGATGAGAGGGGAAAGATTTAAAAGGGACCAGAGGGGTGACATTTTCACGCAGAGGTGATTCTATGACATGAGCTGCCAAGAGAAGCATTGGAGTCTGGTACGATTACAACATTTAAAAGGCATCTGGATGGGTCCATGAATAGGTTGAGTTTAGAGGGATACAGCCCAAATGCTGGAAAATGGGACTAGATTAATTTAGGATATCTGGCCGGCACAAATGTGTTGAACCGAAGGGTCTGTTTCCACATTGTATACCTCTATGACTCTGACTCGGTGTTGAACTGCAGAGGGTTAATGGGGCTCTCACACTTCCAGGTGAGCGTGTCGGTGGATTTACAGTAATCTGCAGCGATCCCGATGAAGCAAAGAGGGTGGAGTCACAGCTGAAGATCCTGATCCGGCCCATGTATTCAAACCCACCGATAAATGGAGCCCGTATCGCTACTGCCATCATGAACACACCAGAGCTTCGAAAAGAATGGTGAGTCTGTCTCAAAGACCATGAGCATCTTCCAGGCCTGCTGCTTTATTCGAAGAAACCACCACCTCTCCTTGTCTTAAAAAGAAATCCTGAGATGGAGCAATGGTTCAGCTGATTAAGCGCAAAGACCTGATTGCCCTTCTGCTATGGCTTAGTGGGTGGAGCCCTGGACCTTTGAGCCTGAACCCAAATCAGGCATCACTACATGCTGTGCAGGGAGTGCTGCACTGTTAAGAGGGCATTCTATCAGGCTGCAACTTTTAAATTACCAGCAGTGATGACACTAACTCAGGATGAATAATCACAGGAGATTGCATAAACCAGGATTGTATGCCCACAATTTTGAAAATGGGGATGTGGCTTGAACCAAGCTCAAAGGGTATGATAGGCAGACTAGCTTCACTGTCTGAGGAATGTAGTACCAAGGGACACAGCTTGTAAAGTAGAGACAGACCTTTCAGGACTGAAATTCAGAGAAACCTCCACATGTTAAAAAAAAGTTGCTTCCACGGATGACAATTGACTCTAGACCGGTGTTATTTTTAAATCTATGTGTGATAGGATATTTTGTTGGTCAAAGTTTTGAAAGTATATAGGGCAAAAGTGGATATAGGTGTAGATTTTCCATGACTTGATTGAACGATGGAGGAGGCATGGAGGCTTAAACGGGGACATAAAACAAAAAGTGCCAGATGTAGGAGCAACAACATTTGTGGAGGGAGAAACAGAGTGATGTTTAAGGCCGTTCAAACCTGTCCCTGTGAGGAATGAAAGTGAGGCCACATCAACTGCTGGAGTCATCCCATTACACTGTATCACTGAGGAATTCTTTGCTGGCCAGTATTTATCCCTCAGCCAGTATCACAAAGCAGATTATCTGGTTATTGTCATTACCCTCTGTGGGATCTTACTGTGCATAGAAATGTCAAAATTACAGTAGCTAAGCCATGTCAAAGTGGTGGAATTGAGTTCGGTCACTTGAGCTGCATTAGGGCGGGCTGTCTTTGGGGGCTGTGCCATTGGCTGGATTTGGAGGGAACTCTGCTGTGATCCCTGCCTTTCCTGCTCAGGCCTACTCATACTCCCCATCACGTTGTCACCCTGGAGAAAGGTTGACAGATCACGTACCTGAAGCCAAATCCTTCCCACCGTTCTCTTCTTGAGTGAGGCATTGGCTGCATCAGACATCCCCTGTATTTCACATTAGGTGTAGCCCAGGCTTTTTCCAGAAGAGCGCTTTAAAATGGAACTGACTGGGTCACTCTTACAAAAGAGATGTCGTCTGCTCCGGGCAATTTTCCCCCAGGGTGCTGCCAACAACGTAGCGAAACTAGGAGCTTGTTCTCAGTCCTCAGCTTGGCCTATTTAAAAATCGTAACTAATAAATTTACTGAGGTGTTTTACAAATTCCCGTAATCTTAAACTTAGAAATGCTCTGACGCAGAAATTCTGCCGAATATCTCTACAGTTGACAGGTGAATGAGGATTTAGTAAGAGGACAAAGTTTTGATAATTGGCATTCACTGCCAGGACATGGTACTTTGCTGCTTCAAGGAATTTTTCACAACTCTCTACTGGGCTTCTATTCAGCTGGGTAGACTCGCTCCCCTGTGTTGCTGCAATATTTCATTCATGTGACCGAGCACCATTCCTTGCAAGCTCACCAGCAATTCAATTAAGCTACTTTCCTGCTCCCCAATGCTGCTGTTAAACATGCATGCCTTGGTTTGGAACTTACGCTGTGTGCAGCTAATGAGCTCATAGGACATAAGAGCAAAGGTAGGCCATTCATCCAGTGGGCCTTCTCCATCATTCAGTGAGGTCATGACTGATCTGATAATCCTCAACTCCACTTCCTTGTCTTTCCCCACAATGCCTTGATTCCCTAAATGATTAAAAATCTGCCTGTCTGAACTTTGAATATTCTTAATGAATGACCTAGCCTCAACCACCTCCTGTGGTAAAGAATTCCACAGGTTCATTGCCCTCTGACAGTGGAAATTCCTCCTCATCTCTGCCTTAAGTGTGCAACCCCTTATTCCAACTTGATGCTGCCCCTTGGTCCTAGAATCTCCCACAAGGGAAAACCACTTCTCTTCATCTACTCTGTCAAGCTCCCTAAGAAATTTCAGAGTTTCAATAAGGTCACCTATAATTCTTCTAAACTCCAGTGAGCACAGGACCAACCTACTGAACCTTTCCTCAAAAGGAAGTCCCTCTCTACCCAGTATCAACTTAGTGAACCTTCTCTGAACTACCTTCAAATGCAGTCTATCTGACCTTAGATAAGTGGTCCAAAACTGTTCACAGTATTCCAGCTGCATTCTGACTGGTACCTTATATAGTTTTAGTAACACTTCCTTACTTTCGTACTCCATTCCATTTGAAATAAACTGTTCCCTTTGCCTTCCCTATTACTTGTTGAACTTGGACGCTAATGTTCGTGATTCATGGATGAAGACTCCCAAACTTCACTGTGCTACAGCTTCCTGCAGATTTTCTCCATTTAGATAATATCTAGCTCCTCTGCTGTTCCGGCCAAAGTGTATGACGTCACATTCGTAGAATCCAGAGTGTGGAAGCAGGCCATTTGGCCTATCAAATCCATATCGACCCTCCGAAGAGTGTCCCACCCAAACACATCTCCCTACCCTATCCCTGTAACCCTGCATTTCCCGTGGCTAACCCACCTAGCCTGCACATCCCTAGGCACGAAAGGCAATTTAGCATGGCCAATGCACCTATCTTTGGACATTGTAGCAGGAACTGAGATTGGACTAACGTCTAGACAATTTGGATTCTTCCCTTTCGTCTGAAACAATACAAAAACAAGTCAAATGACTTTTGTTTTTAGCCAACTGGTCATACGAGGCCACACTTCAACTGAGCCCGTGTAGTCAATGTCCATAACACGCACCTATCCTCATTTGTTTTTGGATTGAAGTTTCAAACTAAGAGAAGGTGTTGAGAGAATATTGTGGGAGCTACACACCAAGTCCAGTCTTTAGCTAGAAGTGCCTCTCTCTCAACAAACAATGCCCGAAGCAAAAGCATTTCATTCTCCAGAACTGGCATCCGTTGTCCTGATGCGCACATTTTAAAACCAATCATATAATGTCTGTAGAGTAACAGAAGGGAGCCTGGTGTAGAGAATGATCTGCCCTCTGTCTTTCCTCCTGCACAGGCTGGAAGAGGTGAAGGGGATGGCAAACCGCATCATCAGTATGAGAGAACAGCTGGTATCAAACTTGAAGAAGGAAGGCTCAATCCACAACTGGCAGCATGTCACCGACCAGATCGGAATGTTCTGCTTCTCGGGGCTCAAGCCCGAGCAGGTAATTCAAACTTAGCCCTTGGGTCAGAGGAATGATCTTTAACCATCTCAGTAGGTCAGCTGTAGAGTTGATCATGCATTGCCTTGGGGCTGTGGAACAGTGATGGCAGAAAGAAGGTGAACGTTCTCAACAGGGGATACAGCTTGGGGCCATTCCTTCAACCATGGACATGGGGGGGGCGTGGTCAATTAGACAAGGGAGCTGGAGATTATACCAAATTGAAGGGAAATAGTGACTATCTCCTTTTAACTGGAGTCATGACAATTAACAGTGTAAATCGAGCTTAGTACAAACATTCTTAGGACTGAGATCTGGAGTAGTGGCATCACCCCAGATCAGCATAAAATTATTCATGTGTGTGCTATTATTCAGTTACATATTTTGATCAAGAGATTGTCCCTATCTACTTCGGAACTCCCAGAAAAGCATCAGGAGATAGAGAGATCAGAATTCTAGTTATTGCAATCTGCGGAATATCAGAAGGGCTTTACTTCTGCTCTTGGGTTACAGTTAACATTTATTGCTCCAAGATAAATTTTATAATCACATGCAATGTGCTTGGCCAATTCAGTAGGCTGAGTACATACGTAGACAACAATACTGCAACCTCTAACAACTTACCTGTGTCTTACGCTGCCTGTCTGCAGATCTCAACTCAAGTATTACCATTTTGAGGCACATTTTCGTCGGTATTTAATCTTGTAAAAGCATATGTAAATATTTATCTTTGAAATCCTGACTCTTTGTGAATATTTCGTTGTCAGGTTCTTGAATCAGTCAAATCTCTTGATGCTTTCTGAAACAAAAGTCAGCTGCCACTTTATTTCTGTGAGATTGTGTAAATTGCCTCTTGTGTCTCTGGACTTAAAACTTGGCCTTAAACTGGCTTATACTGATGTATCTGGACAGAGGTGACGCCAGATTCTTGAGCATGGGTTGACTGCTTGGACTCTGGATTCACTGCAGAAATTCCAGATGTATTCTGTGCATCAACTTGACTTGATGTGTATGTTACCGTTTCTGAAAGATATTCAAAGCTTCAGTTCAGGAAGACAGAAACACTAATGTAAATTTATTAACGACTGCAATGAGAACTGTATAATCAGTGCCTGTGAACATTCACTTAATGCTTACAGAATTTAATTACTGCAACATGAGTTTCTTTCCAGGTAACCCATCTCTTTGCTTTCCTGTCATCAGTATTTCCTACAATTTGACGTAGAACTTGGGTTCCGCCATTTGGCCCATGAAGGACACACTGACCCTCTGAAGAGTATCCCACCCAAACCCACCCCTTACCCTATCCCTGAAACCCTACATTTCTACATCCCTAGACACTAGGAGCAATTTAGCATGGCCAGTCCACCTTAATTTCCACATCTTTGGACTGAAGAAGGAAACCTGCGATAGGGTTAGGGGAGAACGTACAGACTCCACACAGACAGTCGCCTGAGGGTGGAATCAAACTCGAGTCCCTGGCGCTGTGAGGCTGTAGTGCTAACTACTAAGCCGCCATGCCGCCCATACGCCTGCAATGTGAGAGCAGGAATATGTGAATGTGAAAGGGGACTGTAGATTATCCAGGAACAAGGCTGACAATTGGGAATGCAGTCGGAGTGTGCTGCCTAACAGGCAAAGTGTACAAGAGGCAATTATGTTCATTTTCCTGAGGTCTCCTACTCCCAACTAAGCTGCAAGACTCAATAAATCCCCCACTCTTTACCCAGTCTTCCTCAATGCTCTGCAAGTCAATCCTAGTGGACCACAGTCCTTTACCTATGAACAACAACAAACCCTACCCTACCACAACCCACTCCTCCTGCCATAACTCCTCACTTCCGGAATACTTTACAAGGCCCAGTCCTTAATCCTAGCACCAGTTCCCTTTCTAGTTTTTGCAGATTGCAGGAACATTCACACTGTCTGCAAAATTTGTCTCAAACTCAACACAAATGGCACTGGATGCTAGGTCAGTTGTTAATCTTAATCTTAAACTTAAATCTTAGATACATGCTTCATTAAGCAAAGGGCTATTTCCCAAAGGCAGGTATATGCAGTTGGGCCACAGAGCAGCCAAGATCTCATTGAATGGCAGTACTGGTTCAAGGGGCCAAATGGCCTCATTCTGCTCCTATGTTCACTTCTTGAATTTAGAAGGCTGAGAGGTGAATTTCATCAAGATAATTAAAGGTTTTTGCCATGATCTTTTCACTGTGCACTCTATTAGTTGTAAGGTGGCATAAGGAACATTTGATTGACTGTCACTGTGGGGAAACCCTTAAATGTGATCATGCTGCCTAGTCAAAAAAAATCAGGACAAAAATAATCTTTAAAAGAGGTTTTAAGGCAAAAGTGCCAAACTGGTTACTTGAAGATGATTTAAGTAACCAACATGATGAGTCCCAACCCGAAACATCAACTTTCCTTCTCTTCTGATGCTGCCTGACCTGCTGTGTTCGTCCAGCTCCAGACTGTGTTTAGAAATCATAGAACCCCCACAATGTGGTACAGGCCCTTTGGCCCAACAAGTCCACACCGACCCTCAGAGCATCCCACCAAACCCATCCCCCTGCAACCCACCTAATCTACACTTCCTTGAACACTATGGGCAATTTAGCATGGCCGGTTCACCTAGTCTGCATGTCTTTGGACTGTGGGAGGAAACCCACACAGACATGGGGAGAATGTGTAAACTCCACACAGACGCTCACCTGAGGCTGGAATTAAACCTGGGTCCCTGGTGCTATGAGGCAACAGTGCTAATGCTGACCCACCATGCGCCACCATGTCAGCCTAAATTTATATCTGACTGCAGCATCTGCAGTTCTTATTATCTCTGTGAGTGCCTTTGGAGTTTTTGTTTTTTGAAAGTTGGAACAATATAAGCATCCTGGGTGAGGCAAGCTCTCACAGATCAGGCTTTCTACTTAGTTTGTTCATGAGAAGCTGTTTGGGGTCTCAAAAGAGTTGGAAGCTTCAATAAATGCCTGTTGGCAGCTCCACTGTCTGAATTTTCTCTTGATGTTTCTTCCTCCTGAATTGGAGAACTGCCGAAAATAATCTACATCTGAATTTACCTTTTGCCGAGGGGTGTGTTTATGGGATGTCACTACATGGAACAGTTGATTGATAATGGGCACTGTATCTATCATTCTGTTTAGTTTTCAATAATTGTTATTCTAAATTCCTCCTCCTTTTTGTTTTTATTTTAACTATCATGTCTAAATAAATTGTTTTGCTTCACATTGGGTAGTTTAACCAGTTGCATTGCCTCTGGAACAAGGCACTTTGCATCCATCTTGAAAATAAGAAAAGATTAGGGTCAAGGCTATCTTCTTAAAATATTTTGAGAGAGTCTGGTCTGGTCTGTAACAAAATGCTGGCACTGTCTGGTGTACTTAATGTTTTGAACCAGGACCGTATTCATTTGGAGAAATGTACTTGAAATCCCCTGTTTGTTTTCTATTACAAAAACAAAGTTGTTGGAACAGCTCAGCAGGTCTGGCAGCATCTGCGGAGGAGAAAACATTTTGGGTCCGGTGACCCTTCCTCAGAACTGGTGGTGGCTGGGAAAATGTCAGGTTATATGCAGAAAAATAAGGAGGTGGGTGGGGTAGGGAGTAAACGATAGGATAGAGCCCAAAGAGAGACAAAGTTGGACAGACAAAGTAGTTGCTAACAATCAGGCTGGGAGGGTGAGTAGTTGTTAATGGGAACTGTTAGTGACTAACAACAGGGAGTGTGTAGTGGCAGGCTGTGTGGTAACAAGGCCTGGTGTGTGGGTTGGGGGCCTGGGATGTGGGGGAGTTTAGGTCCTAAAATTACTTATTTTCTATATTCTAAAATTGCTTATTTTCTATTACTCAGCGGAGTGGGCTCTAATGGAGTTTATTCTGTGCTTTGTGACAGGTGGAGCGCCTAACGAAAGAATTCTCCATTTATATGACCAAGGATGGTCGAATCTCTATGGCTGGGGTCAGCTCTGGCAACGTGGAGTACCTTGCACATGCCATGCACCAAGTCTCCAAATAAAACACCAGAGAATGGGGAAGACCCGAGGGCAGGAAATTCAGCTTTCAACCACAGCCAGAACCAGGAGTATTCTGTTCAAAGTTTAGCAGTCAGATACTGTTACTATCTGCTGGATGTTCATTATAGAAAGGTCCAGAGTGAGGCTGGGAGGAAACACAGCCTTCCAGTGCCTTGTGGAGTTTATTGGAGAATATAGGGCTGGTCCACTGAGATATCAACTCCTTTGGTGACTGCAGCTCTAAATTCCCTATGGATCCACTGAAGATGAGAGTTTTCAGGTCTGCTTTGTAAATTAGCTGTGGCTGAGTATGGTATCTGCTGCCTACTCTTCCTCAAAGACTCTGGCTTGTATAGCTGACATGATTAAAATTTCCCTTTGCAACTGGTCTACACCAAGCCCCTGTGCAAATTCCCCTTTTCTAATCTTGCCTGATTTCTTTTCCCCACCCCTCAAAATGAATCGGTCACCCATCTGTTTGCATTTGACCCATACCGATACTGTTGGTTATGCCCACATTTCACATTTTGCAAGCTTCCTTGCTGTCAGCAGTCAGCACTGCCATCCTGCAGCTTTCTTACTCCATAATGGTTTTATCAATGTCACGTCAGTCACCCTCCCATGTTAAGTAGATGCAAGGGTCTTAGCTTTGAGGCTGGTTGTTTGGCTTCACATTTGTTCTTGAATTGTTTTCGGTCAGTGTTTGGTCAGAAAGGAGCATTTAAGTTGTCATAAGGGCTGACCTGGAAATCGTGTGATCATGCTCAGTGAAGGTTGTAGTCTGGAACTGCAACCGACTCGTATCATGGCAGAACTGGTTTAGTAGTGTGTGGTTCAGTGATTGTAGTTAGCGGGTCGGGGTGGGATTGGTTGGGTTAAGTATTGCGTTCACCGTTTCCAGTTTCAAAAAATGAAAATGTTTGACCCCCATTCTTGCAAAAAGGCAGCGCAGTACCTAAAGATCCAAGGCTGTTCTAGCCAGAAGGTACACGGCTGTGGTGGTAAGCTCAGATTTGCTGCAAATTGTAAAATTCTGTTTCAAATCTAGGCTCTTACAAACCTGTACTTGTGACTCAATAAAATGGTTCCTTTAACGATCAGTACCCATTAAGTTCTCTCCCTGCATTCTTTTCTGTGCCATTGTAACTCCTGATGCTGATGGTTTGAATGTTGTGAATAGTAATGAAGGTCAAAGTCAGGGTGTTACACTCCTGAACTACGACCAACAGAACAGAACAGGACAACAAAACGTCAGAAGTAAGAGCTGGAGGTGACCACCGATGGCTGATGTTGGCTACAACGCCATTTGTTCCCAACATGCCTTCATTCCCAGAGCAACAAAAGGACCAACTTCCTTGTTCTTAATAAGAGGATGCTTCGAGCAGACGCTCCACTCTAAAGTGCACAAGACTACATTTCAGTCAGAGACTCCAGCTCATTGAAGTCACTTCTGCAAGCCTGCAGGATTGTTAGGGCTTATTAGATTGAGCAGCCCATTGAGGTGGGTGCAAATCAAATTTCAACATCTTTTGAGCACTGAACTATCGTGTGCCTTTGGACAGTGAATGTCAGAATTTTATTCAACCCTAGGAGCGTCATCCGATGTTCACACTTTACAGCAAAATTACATTGAAATTATAAAAGCATCTGTGAATGCTGGAAATCTGAAGTATCCACCAAGTGCTGGAAAAACTCAACAGGGGGTCTGGCAGCATCTGTGCAGAGTAACAGTTAATGTTTCGAGTCCAGTGTGAGTTTTCTTCAGACTTTGGGTTAGACTTGAAACAGTAACTCTGTTTTTCTCTCTACAGATGCAGCAAGTTTCTCCCGCATTTTATTTTTAATGGTAAATGAAGAACCCCATCTGATGCAGAGAGACTTGAGCTCATGCCTCCAGGTTGCTAAGACACTGATTACTCCAGGATTTTTGGAGTACAAGACCACAATGCTACTGTTTGCAGGAAGTGGTGCTGAATACAAACTATTTATTTGAACAATTTCTTTGGACAAGAGTCCCCTCCCATCCCACAGACCCCTTAACGCACCTCCAACACTGTCCCTCCACCTGGATCTTCTGCCTGGCCTTGTTTATTGATGACCGTCAACATGAGATCAGTCACATTAATTTTTCTGCTCTCCTCACCCATTCGAACCGGTCTCCCTCTGAGTGCACTGCACTCCGTGATTTCAGGTCCGACCCTGACTCTATCATCAAGCCTGCCAACTAGGATGGTGCTGTTGTTGTCTGGCGGACTGACCCCGACACTGGAGGCTAAGCACCAGCTCTCGGACACCACCTATCATCCCTCACAGACAACGACCCCCAACATCAGTCATCAGGTTATTGTGTCCACATCTGGTCCAGTGACCTCTCTCGCCCACCCCACAAACAGCCTCCAACCTCATACTCACTCAAACATGCATGGCTCACTTCTACCTTCTTCCCAAAATCCCCAAACAGGACTGGCCGGCCAGAACCGTTTGATTCTGACTGCTCCTGCCCCACAGAACTCACCTCTTCCTATCTTGACATTTTTTTTATTTCTTACCCAGTCTCTTCCCACTTACATCCGCGATTCTTCTAACACTTTGCTCCATCTTCAGAGTTTCCAGTTTGTGGGCACCAGCTGCCTCCACGTCACCATGGATGTGCAGTCCCTTTACATGTCCCCCATCAAGATGGCCTCAGGGCCCTCCTGCTTCTTCTTTGGGCGGGGGGGGGGGGTGGTGGAGGTGGAGGAGAACAAAAAAAGGCCTGGCACCGTCCCCATCTGTCACCAGCTTCCTTTGCCTGACCAAGCTTGTTCTCCTGCTGAACCACTTCTCCATTAACACCTTCCTTGACTATACATACTCATGTCCTGCTTCCTGTAAAAACCCTCCTCCCCTCCCAGCACCTCTCCACAGCACCTTCCCAGCAATCGTAGATGGTGTAGCTCCTATCCATTTACTTCCTGCCTCCTCCCTGGACACGCTTTCCAGGTGAAGCAGTGATTTACTCAGTCTCGTCTACAGTGTTTGCTGCTCACAATGTGGCCTCGTCTACATTGTTACATTGATGAAATGCAGACTGAGCCACGACTTTGTGGAATGCCTACGTTCTAGCTGGGAAAATACCCCTGAGCTTCCAGTTGCCTGTCACTTGCAAAACACCACTGTGTTCCCTGTCCAATATCTGTGTCATGCCTACTCCAGCGAAGGTCAGTACAAGCTGGAAGAACTGTGTCTTATTTTCCACTGGGTGACCCATCCCCCTTGAGGGCTCAATATTGATAATTTTAGAACCTGAATGGCATCCTCAATGTCCTTTACCCATCCCCACATCCCTGACCCTGTCATCACACGGGCTGCTTTCACACGGTCATACAGCACCGAAACAGACCTTAGGGTCGTCCAACCAGTCCACATTCATCATCATCCCAAACTAAACTAGTCCCACCTGCCTGCGCTTGGCCCATATCTCTCCAAACATTTCTTAAGCAAGTAATTATCCAAATGTCTTTTAAATGTTGTGACTGTACCCGCATCCACCTCTTCCTCTGGAAGTTCATTTCACACACAAACCACTCTCTGTGTTAAAAACAAATTGCCCCTCATGTCCTTTCTAAATGTTTCTCCGCCCCACCTTAAAGATATACCCTCCATTTCTGAACACCCCACCCCTATTGGAGGAGACCTTTGCTATTGACCTTATCTCTACCCCTAATGATTTTATAAACCTCTGTAAGGTCACTTCTCAACCTCCTATGCTCCATGAAAAACGCCCCAGCCTATCCAGGTCTCCTTATAACTCAAACTCTCCATTTCTGGCAACATCCTCATAAATCTCTTCTGAACCCTGTTCAGCTTAAGCACAACCAACCATTTCCACTTACTGATGGTCCTCATTATCAGCTTTTTGTCCTGAGCATCACCTCTCTTATAGGCTCCAATTCCACCTATCAAGTCACTCCTCCTCCCCTCCCCATCTTCATAATTCCAACTTTTTTCCTAGCGGCTGTCAGTTTTGAAGAAACAAAATGCTGAATCTGCTTTCTGCACAGATGCTGCCAGACCTGACTTTCTCCAGCAATTTCCGTTTTTGTTTCAGATTTCCAGCTTCCGCAGTTTCTTCATTTTATTTCAGTGAAACATTTTTATTTTGTCCCAGTGTTTGTGGTGAAATGTGTTTGGGAGTGAGACTGTTGAGTCATTTGTTGACCATAGAATCCCTACAGTGTGGGGGCAGGCTATTCAGTCCAACAAGTTCGCATTGACCCTCCAAAGAACATCCCTCCCAGACACATGCTCTACCCTGGAATGCTGCATTTCCCCTGGCTGATCCACCCAGCCTGCACACCCCTGAACTCAGTGGCCAGTTTAGTGTAGCCAATCCACCTATCCTGCACATCTATGGACTGAGAGGAAACCAGAGCACCCGAAGGAATCCCATGCAGACGTGGGGAGAACGTGCAAACTCCACACAGACAGACACCCACAAGTTGAATGGAACCTGGGTTCCTGGTGCTGTGAACAAGCAGTGCTAACCCCTGAGCTACTGTGCCACCCATGTCATGAAAAGATGTGTGGGCAATCCCTGATAAATGCTGGCTTCCAGGAAATATGACAGTATCCTGACAATTTTGTGTCTCCCTTGGGCCCATCAGAGTTGTGCCATCAAAGCTGCACAAGCCTTGAATGTTAAGACAGTTTCTCCAGGGACATATTGAGACAAGTGGGGCGCCCCTTTCATGCTGCATAGCCGAAGAGCACTTCGTAAGTCAGGTATACAAATCCCCCAGCTCAACAAAGCGTGTGTTCAGTCAAGAGTCAATGATCAGAGATACTGACGGGCTGGTTAACCGAAATGATTTCTGCAACAAGTGCAGTTTCACTGGTGCTTTCCAACTTTATGAAAGCAATGTCATGATCCTTGGGCTTTGCTTCCCTCGATCTGAATCTCTCAGCCCTTTGCTGCAGCTGAAACTGTATCACTTTGGGTGATTCTAATAGGAACAAGAGGAGCAGCCACTGCCTGTTCCCACACACATAGCAAGGGGGATGGACATGCAGCTCCAGCTCAAAGGATATAATGCTGTACAGGAAACAGGATGCAATCATTCAATCTCTCGTAGCAGGACATCTGCAGTCTCCTGGAGTAAAGAATCTCGCTGGGCCTGCATTGCCAGTAGCTGCCATCATGGTACTGAATCTCCTCGGTTTCACTCCATCCATCGGTCTGCTGGCGATGTCTGTGCAGAACCACAGGAGCTGGGGAAGATACTAAACAAGTATTTTGCATCAGTGTTTACTGTGGAGAAGGACTTGGAAGATAGTGAGGGGAAATAAATTGCAACATCTTGAAAAATGTCTATTACAGAGGAGGTGGTGTTGGATGTCCTGAAACGCATAAAGGTGGATAAATCCCCAGGACCTGATCAGGTGTACCCTAGAACTTTGTGGGGAGTGAGGGAAGTGATTGCTGGGCCACTTGCTGAGGTATTTGTAGCATCAATAGCTACAGATGAGGTGCTGGAACACTGGAGGTTGGCTAACGTGGTGTCACGATTCAAGAAAGATGGTAAGGAAAAGCCAAGAAGCTACAGACCACTGAGCCTGACATCAGTGGTGGGCCAGGTGTTGGAGGGAATCCTGAGGGACGAGATTTACATGTATTTGGAAAGGTAAACACTGATTAGGGAGAGTCAACATCGCTCTGTGTGTGGGAAATCATGTCTCAGTAACTTGATTGAGTTTTTTGAAGCAGTAATGTAGAAGATTGATGACAGCAGAGTGGCGAATGTGATCTACATGGACTTCAGAAAGGCTATTGGCAAGATTCCTCGTGGTAGACTGGTTAGCAAGGTTAGATCACATGGAATACAGGGGGGACTAGCCATTTGGATGCAGAACTGGCTTGAAGATAGAAAACAGGTTGTTGGTGGAAGAGTTGCTTTTCAAACTTGGAAACCTGTAACCAGTGATGTGGCACAGTAACGGTGCTGGTCCACCGCTTTTCGCATTTATATGAATGATTTGGATGTGAACAAAAGAGGTATAGTTAGTCAGTTTGTAGATGACACCAAAATTGATGGACAGCAAAGAGGGTTACTTCAGAGTACAGTGGATCTCGATCAGATGGGCCAAGGGCCGAGGAGTAGCTGATGGAGTTTAATTTAGATAAATGTGAGGTGCTGAATTTTGGCAAGGCAAATCAGGGCAGGACTTGTACACTTAATGGTAAGGCCCTGGTGAGTGTTACCAAACAAAGAGATCTCGGCATGCAGGTTCATAGTTCTTTGAAAGTAGATTTACAGGTAGACAGATTATGAAGAAAGCATTTGCTATGCTTACCTTTATTGGTCAGTGCCTTAAGTATAGGAGTTGGGAGGGAGTGTAGCGGCTGCACGAGACATTGGTTAGGCCACTTTTGGAATACTGCGTGTAATTCTGGTTTCCCTGCTATAGGAAGAATGTTGTGAAACTTGAAAGGGTTCAGGAAAGATTTACAAAGATGTTCCTGGGGGTCAGAGATTTGAGCTATTGTGTGAGGCTGAATAGGCTGGAGCTCTCTTCCCTTAGCATCAGAAGGTGAGGGGTGATCTTTCGGAGGTTTATAAGATCATGAGGGACATGGATAGGGTTAAAAGACAAGGATATTTCCCCAAGGTTGAGGAGCCCAAAACTAGAGGACATAGGTTTATGGTGAGAGGAAAAAGATTTAAAAGGGAACTAAGGGGCAACTTCTTCCCACAGAGGGTTGTGCATGTATGGAACGAGCTGCCAGAGGAAGTGGTGGAGGCTGGTACAATTGCAACATTTAAAGGGCATCTGGATGGGTACATGAATAGGAAGGGTTTAGAGGGATATGGGCCAAATGCTGGCAAATGGGACTAAATTAATTTAGGATATCTGGTCGGTATTGATGAATTGGACCAGAAGGTCTGTTTCCATGCTGTACAGCTCTATGACCGTGGCTTTACCATCCTTGGTGTATGAACTGGCACATTCAATAAACCAGCAGAAATTAAGTACCTCAAATATCCAAGGTTTCTTATCGCAATGTTCGAGTCGTCAGTTGGGGGTTGGAATGAAAAGCCTCTCCACCAGTAAGTTTTAAGTAAGGCAAAGTTACACCATTTTTTAAGTGATTTATGCTGTAAATAAAATACAAGTGATGTGTAAATCCCCTGCATTGCGTTTCTATTACTAAGTCTGTGTTTTTTCATAGATTATGCAGAATCTTGATCAACCGGCACACTGCTGGTCCCATTAGAACCGGCTTTCAAAAAGAAAGGTTTGCTGTATATATCTCCGTGAGGTGACTATGTTTGCTAAGGCCTCTATTTTGACACTGCCTAGTTCTGTCTGACACAGGAGGAAGCTCATGTTTGCAACAGCTCTGGATCCCCACAGTCCAGGGAGTCATTGACTACACTCACGAAGCAGGCAAAGTGCCTTCTGGGCACCATCGGGTAGTTATCTGTGGGAAGGGGTTTTGATGTACACTAGCAAGGCTTTCGGAAATTATCATGCACGACAAGAAGGAACTGGAGGGGGAGGAAAGCACAGTCTGCTCAACATCGGCAGAGCCTGACCCAACCACGCTACCTGTAGCTGCTCAGCTGACTGCTAGACAGACCCTCAGTGTCCTTACACAGGCTCAACACTCAGCCACTGCAAACACAAATCACTCCCACTCAAAAAGCCTTTCACCACATTCACACCCTCTTCTGGTCCTGCACCCTGGGTCATTCCATTCTCCTAAACAGTGATGTCCAGGCGGAGATTGCAATGCTAAGTCAGAGATGGCATTGTAAAGCAGGGTTTAAATAATTTTTTGGATTCATTTACAATTCCACATTCAGTAATGCTGGCAATGTGATTGATACCTTATCAACTGCAAACTGTCCTTGTTTCTATGAACTGCAGATGCTGGAGAATCCGAGATAATAAAATGTGAGGCTGGATGAACACAGCAGGCCAAGCAGCATCTCAGGAGCACAAAAGCTGACGTTTCGGGCCTAGACCCTTCATCAGAGACGGGGGATGGGGTGAGGGTTCTGGAATAAATAGGGAGAGAGGGGGAGGCGGACCGAAGATGGAGAGAAAAGAAGATAGATGGAGAGAGTATAGGTGGGGAGGTAGGGAGGGGATAGGTCAGTCCAGGGAAGACGGACAGGTCAAGGAGGTGGGATGAGGTTAGTAGGTAGATGGGGGTGCGGCTTGGGGTGGGAGGAAGGGATGGGTGAGAGGAAAAACAGGTTAGAGAGGCAGAGACAGGTTGGGCTGGTTTTGGGATGCAGTGGGTGGAGGGGAAGAGCTGGGCTGGTTGTGTGGTGCAGTGGGGGGAGGGGACGAACTGGGCTGGTTTAGGGATGCGGTGGGGGAAGGGGAGATTTTGAAACTGGTGAAGTCCACATTGATACCATTAGGCTGCAGGGTTCCCAGGCGGAATATGAGTTGCTGTTCCTGCAACCTTCGGGTGGCATCATTGTGGCACTGCAGGAGGCCCACGATGGACATGTCATCTAAAGAATGGGAGGGTGAGTGGAAATGGTTTGCGACTGGGAGGTGCAGTTGTTTGTTGCGAACTGAGCGGAGGTGTTCTACAAAGCGGTCCCCAAGCCTCCGCTTGGTTTCCCCAATGTAGAGGAAGCCACACCGGGTACAGTGGATGCAGTATACCACATTGGCAGATGTGCAGGTGAACCTCTGCTTAATGTGGAATGTCATCTTGGGGCCTGGGATAGGGGTGAGGGAGGAGGTGTGGGGGCAAGTGTAGCATTTCCTGCGGTTGCAGGGGCTGGTGCCGGGTGTGGTGGGGTTGGAGGGCAGTGTGGAGCAAACAAGGGAGTCACGGAGAGAGTGGTCTCTCCGGAAAGCAGACAGGGGTGGGGATGGAAAAATGTCTTGGGTGGTGGGGTCGGATTGTAGATGGCGGAAGTGTCAGGGGATGATGCGTTGTATCCGGAGGTTGGTGGGGTGGTGTGTGAGAACGAGGGGGATCCTCTTTGGGCGGTTGTGGCGGGGGCGGGGTGTGAGGGATGTGTTGCGGGAAATACGGGAGACGCGGTCGAGGGCGTTCTCTTGCTCCCCAGAGGAGCTCGAACAGTTCATCCACTTCACCAACACCTTCCACCCCAACCTTCAGTTCACCTGGGCCATCTCCAGCACATCCCTCACCTTCCTGGACCTCTCAGTCTCAATCTCAGGCAACCAGCTTGTAACTGATGTCCATTTCAAGACCACCGACTCCCACAGCTACCTAGAATACACCTCCTCCCACCCACCCTCCTGCAAAAATTCCATCCCCTATTCCCAATTCCTCCGCCTCCGCCGCATCTGCTCCCACGATAAGACATTCCACTCCCGCACATCCCAGATGTCCAAGTTCTTCAAGGACCACAACTTTCCCCCCACAGTGATCGAGAACGCCCTCGACCGCGTCTCCCGTATTTCCCGCAACACATCCCTCACACCCCGCCCCCGCCACAACCGCCCAAAGAGGATCCCCCTGTTCTCACACACCACCCCACCAACCTCCGGATACAACGCATCATCCTCCGACACTTCCGCCATCTACAATCCGACCCCACCACCCAAGACATTTTTCCATCCCCACCCCTGTCTGCTTTCCGGAGAGACCACTCTCTCCGTGACTCCCTTGTTCGCTCCACACTGCCCTCCAACCCCACCACACCCAGCACCATCCCCTGCAACCGAAGAAAATGCTACACTTGCCCCCACACCTCCTCCCTCACCCCTATCCCAGGCCCAAGATGACATTCCACATTAAGCAGAGGTTCACCTGCACATCTGCCAATGTGGTATACTGCATCCACTGTACCCGGTGTGGCTTCCTCTACATTGGGGAAACCAAGTGGAGGCTTGGGGACCGCTTTGCAGAACACCTCCGCTCAGTTCGCAACAAACAACTGCACCTCCCAGTTGCAAACCATTTCCACTCCCCCTTCCATTCTTTAGATGACATGTCCATCATGGGCCTCCTGCAGTGCCACAATGATGCCACCCGAAGGTTGCAGGAACACCAACTCATATTCCGCTTGGGAACCCTGCAGCCCAATGGAATCAATGTGGACTTCACCAGTTTCAAAATCTCCCCTTCCCCCACCGCATCCCTAAACCAGCCCAGTTCGTCCCCTCCCCCCACTGCACCACACAACCAGCCCAGCTCTTCCCCTCCACCCACTGCAACCCAAAACCAGTCCAACCTGTCTCTGCCTCCCTAACCTGTTCTTCCTCTCACCCATCCCTTCCTCCCACGCCAAGCCGCGCCCCCATCTACCTACTAACCTCATCCCACCTCCTTGACCTGTCCCCTCCCTACCTCCCCACCTATACTCTCTGCAGTTCCCATTATCTCTGATATTATTATCTTGGAATTCTCCAGCATCTGCAGTTCCCATTATCTCTGATATTATTAGCTTGGAATTCTCCAGCATCTGCAGTTCCCATTATCTCTGATATTATTATCTTGGAATTCTCCAGCATCTGCAGTTCCCATTATCTCTCGCCACCTATCTTCTTTTCTCTCCATCTTCGGTCCGCCTCCCCCTCTCTCCCTATTTATTCCAGAGCCCTCACCCCATCCCCCTCTCTGATGAAGGGTCTAGGCCCGAAACGTCAGCTTTTGTGCCTCTGAGATGCTGCTTGGCCTGCTGTGTTCATCCAGCCTCACATTTTATTATCTTGTTTCTATGAATCCTACATCTACCATCTGACAGATGTGGGGACATGCTGCCCATTGCCTTGCTCCGATGGCCCTGAGTGTGGATGGGAGGCTGTCTCTTGGGGAGGTGAGAAGAGAGCCTGAGATGTTGAATGCCTTAACAGTTCCCATTTCATTTTTCCCTCACCTTCCTTCTCATGCCATCCCACAACCTCTTCTTCTGTTGCAACTGCGAACTGGAGCCGGGCTTGTTTACAGACTTATGGTAATGAGAAAGTTAAGTGTAAATAGAAGGAATAGGAAAACTAGAGATGTCATTGCCTGAAACAGAAATAGAAATTGCTGTGGAAATTCACAAGTCTGGTACCATCTGTGGATAGAAAACGATTTGAGTCCAGTGACCCTTCTTCAGTCCTGCTGAGTTTCTCCAGCAGTTTCTGTTTTGGTTTAAATTTCCAGTATCCGCAGTTCTTTATTTTATTGGGGTCTTTCTCCCGTTTTGATTTGAAGCCCCAAGCCCCATAACTCCACCTACATTCAGGAGATGGGTCAAATAATGCAACTCTGCTCCTGAGGTCTCATCGTGTAATGTGCCCAGACTGTGTTCTGACCCTACTCCCATCTCTGTGCATCCCTGAAGTATTTGATAGAAAGGGGAATAGGAGCAGATATTTGAATGAGGGAATAGGACCAGGAAATTACGAGGACTCAACGCCGCACTGACTTTTCCCGGCCGCCGGGGGAAGCCTCACGGCCTGAGCGGATGGGGCGGACTACAACTCCCGGCGTGCCCCGCGACAGACCCTGGCCATTAAATCCGGTCACGAGGGGGAAAGACCTGGAGTCATGTGACAGCGGCGGCGAAGAGAGAGAGAGCCGGCTCCAGGGAGTCTCCTGCAGGTAATGGAAGGCAGTAAGTGGGCCATGGGCGCCAACTGGGTCTAGGTACTTTGTTGGTTGGGGGGGGGGGGGGGGGGGGTCTGTTTGTTGCTTTGAGTTTTAAGGAGAGCTGATAGACATTTCCTCAGAGCTGGGTAATAAACACCTCTCCCCAAAATACCGTCACATCTCCTGATCAGATGGTGAATCGGTGGTCGCTGTTATTAATGTTGTCCTGATGGAAACTGCTGGGAACACTCTGCAGTGTGAGCCCAGTCACTCTTCACTGAACGAAAAACAGGAGTTGCTGGGAAAGCTCAGCAGGTCTGGCCGGGAGGAGAAAACAAGAGTTAATGTTTTGGGTCAGGTGACCCTTTTTCTTCACAGATGCTGCCAGACCTGCTGAGCTTTTCCAGCAACTTCTGCCATTGATCCCGGTTTACAGCAGCCGCAGTTCGTTCTGGTTTTGACTCCTCGGGGTGGAACCTGGCTCTGTTCTTGCTCTCTCCGCAGATGCTGAGTTTCTGCCAGGTGAGTTTCTCCCAGGCTTTCTGTTGATACTTCAGATCCCCAGAATTTTGTTGTAGGTGTCACAGGGAGATCGGAGCAGCCCGGTGGACGTTATTTGTTTGAGTTGAACAGGGTGCATATTGCTGACACCTAGTACCCACTGCACAAGCTGCGATGGGATGGGCTCTCGCTGCTTACGTTTCAGTGGCTCAGCTGCTAATACTGTGGATGTTTGCTCAATTGTGTTAATCTGAAAGAAAGATAACTTAATGAAAGGGGCTCCTTTCGTTCATCTTAGTGCTGTATAACTAAGTCAACAGGATGTAATATTGTGTGAATCTAAAAGATTCTTGTGCCTTTTTAAAGCAGTTGGTTGCTGTCATGGCATGTGACACTGGTATAAAAGGTCTCCATCTTTATTGTCTTAGTTAATTAAACTGTCAGTAAATCAACCAGTCAACTTTGTATATAATGCAGTAGTAATGTAAGTACAGAGGCTGCAAAGATGTTCTATCACTGTACATAGTTTTAATGAACTTTGAGACACCTATCTCAACAATAATCCAATCTTTGCAGTACATTTTGTGTGTGCAACTATCGAGGGAAGTATTCAGGCCATGCTCTACTGACACGGTATTACCTCAAAGAAACCACATCACTTTTAATTTGTAGTCACTGAAATGCTGCAACCAGTAAGTGCATTGCAGTGTGCTAATTGTTAGATTCTCTGATAATGTTGGTAAACGGTTAAATATTGACAAGGACACTACACGATAAGGTAGTAGTGATAATGGGAACTGCAGATGCTGGAGAATCCAAGATAACAAAAGTGTGGAGCTGGATGAACACAGCAGGCCAAGCAGCATCTCAGGAGCACAAAAGCTGATGTTTCGGGCCTAGACCCTTCATCAGAGAGGGGGATGGGGTGAGGGTTCTGGAATAAATAGGGAGAGAGGGGGAGGCGGACCGAAGATGGAGAGAAAAGACAGGTGGAGAGCGGAGTGGTGAGGAGGTAGGGAGGGGATAGGTCAGTCCAGGGAAGATGGACAGGACAAGGAGGCGGGATAAGGTGGTAGCTAGGAAATGGAGGTGCGGCTTGAATTGGGAGGAAGGGATGGGTGAGAGGAAGAACAGTTTAGGGAGGCAGAGACAGGCTGGGCTGGCTTTGGGATGCGGTGGGTGGAGGGGGACGGACTGGTTTTGGGATGCGGTGGGGGGAGGGGGACGGGATGCGGTGGGGGGAGGGGGACGGGCTGGGCTGGTTTTGGGATGCGGTGGGGGGAGGGAGGGGAGATTTTGAAGCTGGTGAAGTCCACATTGATACCATTGGGCTGCAGGGTTCCCAAGCGGAATATGAGTTGCTGTTCCTGCAACCTTCGGGTGGTATCATTGTGGCACTGCAGGAGGCCCATGATGGACATGTCGTCTGAGGAATGGGAGAGGGGAGTTGAAATGGTTTGCGACTGGGAGGTGCTGTTGTTTGTTGCGAACCGAGTGGAGGTGTTCTGCAAAGCGGTCCCCAGGACCCTAGTGAACTCTGAAGGTTCACTGTCCTTTCGGGAAGGAAACTGCCATCCTTACTTGGTCTGGCATTTGTTTGACTCCAGATCCACTGCAATGGGGTTGACTCTTAATTTTCCATTGGGCAACTAGGAATAGGCAATAAGTGCTGGCCTAACCAGCGATGCCCTCATCCTGTGAATGAATAAAAGAACATGCCCTCCCAACTCCTATACTCAATGCACTGATTAATAAAGGCAAGTGTACCAAACGCCACCTGCACTAACCTGTCTATGAACAAGGAACTATGATCTTGCATCCCCAGATCCTTGTTTGGCAGCACTCCCCAGGACCTTACCATTAAGTGTAGAAGTCCGGCCCTGATTTGCTCCACCAGAATGTAGCACCTCACATTCAAGAGGAGGTCATATTTAAGTAACTTGCTGGAGTACCTTTCTTTTTTGAAAAGCTAATTGAAAGGGTTGATACTGTTGATGTCGAGTACATGTTCTTTCAAAAGGCAGTTGATTCAATGCCTCACAACAGACTTGTGTGGAATATTATAGCTCTTGAAATAAAAAGTACCAACATGGAAATACGATTGCTTTGAGTGATATGAAACAGAGTTTTTGGGCTTAAGGAATTTTTATAGTGGAGATCCCAGGCGTCATAGTTTGGACAGTTGCTTTTCTTTATTAAGTTATCTACTTGGTATGGAGGGGACAATTTCAGAGTTTGTAGATGACATGAAATTGCAGAAGAAGGATTGTAAACTCTGAGGAGAACAGTGTGGAACTCCAAAAGGACACAATGAGTTGGTGGAACAGACAGATAAAGTTCGAGGCAAAGAAGTCTAAGGTGATGCATTTTGATAAGAGAGTGGACAGACAGCACAAAATAAAGAACAATTCTGAAGGAGGTACAGGAGCAGAAGGACCTGGCTGTATATGTGCATAGATCATTGAAGGTGGCAAGAAGAGTGGAGAGAGTAACAAAAGCAAAGTTGCTGGAAAAGTTCAGGTCTGGCAACATCTGTGAATGGGAAAAAAAGTTAACGTTTCAGGTCCAGTGACCCCCCCCTCAGAACATTCTGATCAGACCTAAAATGTTAACTCTGTTTCTTCTTTCACAGATGCTGTCAGACCCGCTGAGCTTTTCCAACAACTTTTGTTTTTGTTCCTCAATTACAGTTTCCACAGTTATTTCAGTTTTTAGGTGGAGAGAGTGGTTGGTAAAGTATCGGGTATCCTCGGCTTTACTAACAAGAACAGAGTACAAGAGCAAGGAAGTGGTGTTGAACTTGTATAAGATACTTGTTGGACCTCGGTATTGAGTGCAGTTCTGGGTACCATCTTATAGTAAGAATGTGGTTGTGCTGGGGAGAGAGAGAAGTGATTTACACAAGAATGGTTCCAGGGCTGAAAAACTTCAGTTATGAGGATAGATTGAAGAGATTGGGACTGCTCTACTTGAAAATGGGGAGACGAAAACAAGATCAGATAGAGGTTTTCAAAATCATGAGGGGCTAGTTAAAGTAGATAGATGAGAAAAATACATTCCCAATCAACAGGATCTAGGGGAGATGATGGCTTAATTGGTATAATTGTTGGATCATTAATCTGGAGACCCAGGTATTGTGCTGGGGACCCAGGTTTGAATCCCACCATGCCAGATGGTGGAATTTAAAATAAATATACAAAAAAAACTGGGAATTAGGAGTCCAATGATCATGAATTCATTGTTGATTGTCAGAAAAACCTATCTAGGTTTTTTTAGTGAAGGAATTGGAGAGGGGAATGGAGGCTGTGGGGTAAAGAGAAATGGGGGGGCACTGTGGGGTCTTTAGAATTAGAACAAGAACAATACAGCACAGGAACAAACCCTTTGGCCCTCTAAACCTGCACCAACACATTTTGTCCTTCCATACTAAAACTGCCCTTACAGGATCCGTATCCCTCTATCCCCTTCCGATTCATGTATTCATCCAGGTACTACTTGAATGCTGCTATTGCGTCTGCTTCCTCCACCACCACCTCTGGCAGCACCCCCAATGCAGTCAACACCCTTTGTGTGAAAAATGTGCCTCAAACATTACTTTCAACTTTTCCCCCACACTCTCATGTTAAACCTGTCTCCGCTTGTAATTGACCCCTCCACCCTTTTGGGGTGGGGTTGGGAGCGTGGGGAAAGCCTCATAATTTCCTGTCTGGATGTGCCATTCACAGTCTTTTAAACTTCTATCAGGTCTTATAAACTTCCACCACCTGTGTTCCAGTGAAACCCGGTCTATCCAAGCTTTCTTCATAGCTAAAATCCTCCATACCTTGCAATACCCTGGTAAACCTCTTCTTTACCCTCTCCAGGCATCCACATCCTTCTGGTAGTGTGGTGACCAGAGCTGTATGGAGGGAACTTTAGGGGAAGAAACTGCCATCCTTACCTAGTCTGGCCTACATGTGACTCCAGATTCTCAACAATGTGGTTGACTCTTCAGTTAGGGATGGGTAATAAATGCTAGCCTAGCCAGCAAAGTCCCATGAGTGAATGTTTTTTTTAAAAAAATCAAGAACGAGAGGACACACTCAGTGATTTTGTGATGGAAGCAAATGTAGAACAAGAAAGACTTTTATACTTTGAGTGGTTTGGGTCTGCAGTACACTAGCTGGAAATGTTTTGGATATAGGTTCAGTTAGGCATTCAAGAGGGAATTAATGATTGCTAAAGTATGTAAGGGTAGAAGGAAAAGGCAGGCGAGTGGCACAAAGTCATCGTGCTGGTTTGGGGACCCAGTGCAGACAGGGAGCCAAATGGCCCCTCTTCTGTGCCTTAACACTTTGGTGATTCTGTAACCTTTTACAGAGCCTTGGTTTTGTCACCTCCAGAAGATGGCACCACACCCTGACAGTGCTGTACCCTCTCAGCTCTGCAATGGTTATCATCCTGCTTCAGCTGTTCATCCCCCGCCTCTCCAAAGAGAGGCTTGGCTGGATGCTCTATCAGGTGACTGCATCTTCCACTGAGCCAGGTTTACACTAGCAGAAAGGAAGGCTTATGCTAGGAAGGATGTTATGAAATTGAAAGGGTTCAGAAAAGATTTAGAAGGATGTTGCTAGGATTGGAGGGTTTGAGCCATGGGGAAAGGCTGGAATGGGACTGGGGCTATTTTCCCTGGAGCATCGGAGATTGAGGCGTGATCTTATAGAGGTTTATAAAATCATGAGGGACGTGGATGGGGTAAATAGGCAAGGTCTTTTCCCCAGGGTAGGAGAGTCCAAATCTTGATGGCTAAGGTGAGTTGGGGAAGATTTAAGGGGGATCTGAGATGCAACATTTTCACAGAAGGTGGTGCCTGTGTGGAATGAGCTGCCAGAGGAAGTGGTGGAGGTTGGTACAATTACAATGTTTAAAAGGCATCTGGATGGGGATATCGATAGGATGAATTTAGAGGGATATGGGCCTAGTCTAGGAAATGGAATGAGATTAATTCAGGATATCTGGTCAGCATGGCTGAGTTGGACAGGGGTCTGTTTCCATGCTGTGTGTCTCTATTACGCTATGATTCCGTATATAGATCATTATACACGGTGTTCTTTGTTTTAATTTATCTTATTTCATTTTCTCTGTCTCTATTTTAGATGCTGAGTCTGAGCAAAGCGAAGAGGAAGTCCGTATTTTTCACTTCTCTGTGCATGATTCAAAGGTTTCGGATTTGATGTCATTTGCCTCACAGAATGGCTGACTAAGTGCTGAGGCTGTGGTTCTCTTTTTCCAGTCTTCTGTCTGTGTGGCGATGGCGTTCTGTGAAGCCACGATCAACAGAGACCAACAGGATTGGAACTGGAACCCAGAGGCTGAGGAGAAGACCAGTCTGCTGCAGAATCCGGCAAGCCGTGTTGGGAAACGGGAAGGAGGCACGCCAGCCCACGGGGCTGTGTTCATCGTGGTGAATGCCGCCCTTGGCGCCGGGCTGCTGAACTTTCCCTACGCTTTCTTTGTGGCTGGGGGAGTGGTGACCGGCATCGTCCTGCAGCTGGTGAGGTGTTAGAAGCCGGGTGTTATGCCCGTCAGTCCCACTAATGGAATGTCAGCGCTAGTGGCGTGCAGGAGCCCATCTTTTGTTTATCTCAGTACTTAGCTTCCCAAGTCTGAAGTTGCAACATCGAGCCTTACTCCAAACAGTCCCAGTAATTCAGAGGCGGAGGTTTGGGCTCAGAATTCTGAGGGGCATTTTGGTGCCTGCTGTGTTTTGGCTGACTCCTCGTGCTAATGCCTGAGATGGTCAGTGATCTGGGTGATGTTCTCTGTGGCAGCCCTGCTGAAGGTCCGATCTGTCCTCTGCTGCCACCTCACTTCCAGCAAGCACGTTTAGAGCAGCAATGGCAGTCAAAGTTACAGGAGAGAAGGCTCACTAATAGAATCCCTACTGTGTGGAAGCAGGCCATTTGAGTTCGCTACCCACCCTATCTCCGTAATCCCATGTTAACCATAACCAGTTTCCCCAGCCTGCATGCCACAGGGCAATTTAGCATGACCGATCCACCTGATCTGCACATCTTTGGACTGTAGGAAGAAGCTCGCACAGACACAGGGAGAATGTGCAGACTCCATGCAGACAGCCACCCGAGGCTGGAATCGAATCGTTTGACACCGCTGAGCCACAGGAGTATCTTTACTACGGGCAGAGTCACTTTCACTTGAAGTTGTGTTCCAGCCATCCTATCTGTTCGTTGCTGAGCATGTAGAGGGCACATGACCGCTCCTTGTATTTGTATTAACACCTTTTAATGCAGTAAAATTGTTGTTTGATAGAATGGGAATTCAGTAGTGATGAAAGCCAACGCATTTTTATTGAAGATAATAAAATGTGAGGCTGGATGAACACAGCAGGCCCAGCAGCATCTCAGGAGCACAAAAGCTGACGCTTCGGGCCTAGACCCTTCATCAGAGAGGGGGATGGGGAGAGGGAACTGGAATAAATAGGGAGAGAGGGGGAGGCGGACCGAAGATGGAGAGAAAAGAAGATAGGTGGAGAGTGTATAGGTGGGGAGGGGATAGGTCAGTCCAGGGAAGACGGACAGGTCAAGGAGGTGGGATGAGGTTAGTAGGTAGATGGGGGTGCGGCTTGGGGTGGGAGGAAGGGATGGGTGAGAGGAAGATTTTTATTGAAGCTATTCATCCTACACTCCTCGGGACAGTTTGTAAGAAACACCACTATAATGGGGGAAACGACATCTTGTGTGGTATAAATTTTGTTTTCCCTTCACATTGGGACAGTTAGCAAGCAATACTAATGGGTAAAAGACAAAATGTCTTTTGTTTTTGTCAGCAATACATAACAAAATATCCCAAAGTGTTTCATGGGAATTTTAACCTGTCTTTGAAGTATAATGCTGTGCCATATGGATTAGGGAAGGAGTGGCCCATTCAGCCCATTGGTCCTGCTCTGCCACTCAGTATGCTCATGGCTGATCTTTGGCTTTGAGAGACAACGGGGTAGTGAACTTAATTTCCTAAATAAAAAAATAAACTTTCTATCTATCTCTCCCTTGAATATGTTCAATCTTGCAGCTCTCCAGGGCAGAGAATTCCAAAGATTTTACCACTCTGAGTCCAGAGAGTTCTCCTGATCTCTGTCCCAAATGATTGACCCTCTTATACTGTTCTAGATTCACCAACTGGGGAAACGGTCTCAGTATTCCTGCTTCAGAATAGTGTATGTTTCAAGAGGATCAGCTTTATCCTGTCAATTCTGGAAAATCTCGTCCCAACTCATTTTCTCATCGTGGGGTAAGAACCCCCACCTTCCCTGGGACCAATGTAATGAACCTTCTCTGTGCTGCCTGCCATACATGTATATCCTTCCTTAAATACTGAGCCTTCAATGTCACTGGGTCATAACCCTAGAACTCTTCTGCACCCTGCCCCCGGCCTAGCAGTACTGCACCATGTAGACTGCAGTGGTTCAAGAAGACAGGTCACCATGACCTTTTCCAAGCTGATTAGGGATGTTCACATGCCAAGAAATCATGAAAAATAAAGTGACATTGATCTCCATGAGCAATAGGGACCAAAAGGCTGATTGGGAAAAGGAAGCTTTATGGAACAGCTAAAGGTAGAAGGACTTCAGGAGGGCATATTCCCGATAATAGATCTGGGATGGAAACTGGAGCTGGGAAATGGAGAGTTCACAGGGATGTAGGCATGGAGGAGTCCCCGAGGCTGAGAAAGATATGGTCATGGTTAGACTAACCAATGCTGCAGTTTTTTCAAACTCTTTCCCATCTGGTTCTTTTGCCAATTATGCTAAATCTGTATCCTCCAGTTATCAATCCTTACATTAGGAGGGACAGTTTCTCGTCGGTGCTTCATGTGTTTGTACTGAACAATGTATTTTCAAATGCTTCTACTTTCACCAGATGGATTTCACGTGAGATAAAGTGAACCCCTTTTGTTTCTCTTGCAGTGTTTAGTGTTGTTTATCATCGCTGGCTTGGTAATTCTGGCCTACTGCTCACAGGTCAGCAGCAAGACCACTTATCAGGAGGTGGTGAGGGCAGCCTGCGGGCCAGTGATAGGCACTGTCTGTGACATCCTCATCGCTATTTACACCTTTGGCACCTGCATCGCTTTCTTAATCATCATTGGAGATCAGCTGGATAAGAGTGAGTCATGGTGGAGTGGCGGGCTAGACTTTTAGACAGGGCTAGGGAGCGTTGCTGTGGTCAGTAGTTCTCGAGAGATGGTGCAGGGACTGGACAATGCAATGGGTTCACCTGTAAGTTCAGGTAGACTCTCAGTGCCATTAAGGAGGCAGTTGTGGGTTTTGACCTCAATACTGAAGGAACAGCAATCTATTTCCAAGTCCCATGATGTCTGGCTTGAAGTGGCGGGGCGGGGGGGGCTTACAGTCGCTGCTGTTCCCAAACACCCATATTGCCTTTGTCCTTCCAGACGGTAGCAATCACAGCTAAGGAACGTTTAGGTTAGATGCCCTACAGTGTGGAGTCCAGACCGCCCCTTGAAACATCCCACCCAGACCCATCCCTCTATAACCCACACACCCTGAACACTACGGACAATTTAGCATGGCCAATCCACCTAGCCTGCACATCTTTGGACTGTGGGAGGAAACCGGAGCACCCGGAGGAAACCCACACAGACATAGGGAGAATATGCAAACTCTGCTCAGACAGTTACCCGAGGCTGGAATCAAACCCAGGTCCCTGGTGCTGTGAGGCTGCAGTGCTAACCACTGAGTCACCGTGCCACCCTGGTGAATTGCTACAGTGAATCTTGTAGATGGTGCATACTGTTGTTACTGTGTTGGTGACAGAAGGGTTAATGTTGAAAATAATGGACGAGCTGCTAAAATTGGTTGCTATGCTTTGGATGAGCTGCTTGAGTGTTATTAGAGCTGCCCTTATCCAGGCAACTGGTGAATATTCCATCACATGCCTGCCTTTTGCCTTGTAGATGGTGGGTTGGCTTTGAGGAGTCAAGAGGTGAGTTACTCACAGCAATATTCGAAGCCTCTGACCTGTTCTCGTAGACAGTTTATATATCTAGAATTAGTTGCTCAAAATCTGGTTGACCAACCTAAAACTGTCAATTGTTTCTGTCTGTACAGATGCTGACTGACCTGCTAAACATTTCTAACATTTTCTTTGAAACTGAAAACACTTTAATCAGTTACCCAGTGTTAAACGAAACACTTATTAACAAGCCCTTAGCTTCTTGTAAACTATGCTTTGTTGTGCCATTGTCAGATTCAGATCAAGGTTTAATAATCCAATTCTGTTAATTTATCACTTGGGTAAAGGTTGGCAGTTTGAAAATGAGGTACACATTTTGCTGGCTGTGCAGAACTGAGACAGGAGCAGGTGTTGCAGTTTGTTTCGAAGAATCAAAGTCTTGTTTCACTGTGAGTCATAGAGGTGTACAACACAGAATCAGATCCTTCGGTCCAACTTGTCCATGCCAACCAGATATCCTAAATTAATCTAGGCTCATTTGCCACCAAACCCGCGGACAAGGGAGGCGCAGTTGTAGTATGGCACACTGACCTCTACGTCGCTGAGGCCAGGTGCCAACTTCCCAACACCACCACCCACTGCCCCCTTGATCATGACCCCACCCCCAAACACCAAACCATCATCTCCCAAACGATCCACAGCCTCATCACCTCAGCTGGCCTTCCACCCATAGCCTCCAACCTCATTGTTCCCCAACCCTGCACTGCCCACTTCCATCTCCTTCCCAAAATCCAGAAACTTGACTGCCCTGGTCGACCCATTGTCTCCACCTATCCCGACTCCATTTTCTCCCCTTTGGTCCCGGAACTCCCTACCTACATCAGTGACACCACCCGTGCCCTCCACCTCCTCCAAAACTTCCAATTCCCTAGTCCCCAACACTTCATCTTTACCATGGACATCCAGTCCTTATACACCTGCATTCCCCATACAGATGTCCTAAAGGCCCGACCAATTCCCCTCCACTGACACCCTCATCCGTTTAGCCGAACCCTTCCTCATCCTCAACAATTTCTCCTTCAATTCCTCCCACCCCCTACAGATAAAGGGGGTGGCCATGGGTACCCGCACGGGCTCAAGCTATGCTTGCCTCTTCGTAGGTTACGTGGAACAATCCCTCTTCCGTACCTATACTGGCCCTAAACCCCACCTCTGCCTCCGTTACATTGATGACGGTATCGGCCCTGCCTCATGCTCCCACAAGGAGCTCGAACAGTTCATCCACTTCACCAACACCTTCCATCCCAACCTTAAGTTCATCTGGACCATCGGCAATACCTCTCTCTCCTTCCTGGACCCCTCTGTCTCCACCTCTGGCAACTACCTAGAAACCGATATCCATTTCAAGCCCACCGACTCCCACAGCTACCTAGAATACATCTCCTTCCACTCACCTTCCTGCAAAAATGCCATCCCCTATTCCCAATTTTTCACCTCTGCTGCATCTGCTCCCAGGATGAGGCATTCCACTCCCATACATCTCAGATGTCCTCATTTTTCAAGGACCGCACCCCCTCCTCTCCGCAGTGGTCGAGAACGCCCTCGACTGTGCCTCCCGCATTTCCTGCAACTCATCCCTTACGCCCCGTACCTGCAATATTCAAAACAGAATCCCCCTCGTCCTCTCATAACACCCCACCAACCTCCAGATACAACGCCTCATCTGCCGACACTGCCGCCATCTGCAATCTGACCCCACCACCAAAGACATTTTTCCCTCCCCACTCTTACCTGCTTTCCGGAGGGACCACTCTCTCTGTGACTGCCTTGTCTGCACCACACTCCCCTCCAGCCCCACCACTCCTGGAACTTTTCCCTTCAACCACAGGAAGTATTACACCTTCCCCCATATCCCCCCATCCCAGGTCCCAAGAAGACTTTCCAAATCAAGCAGATGTTGACCTGCACATCTGTTAATGTGGTATACTGCATCCGCTGTACCTGTTGTAGCCTCCACTACATTGGGGAAACCAAGCAGAGGCTTGGGGACCGCTTTGCAGAACACCTACACTCGGTTTGCAATAAACAACTGCACCTCCCAGTTGCGAACCATTTCAACTCCCCCCTCCCATTCCTCACAAGACATGTCCATCCTGGGCCTCCTTGCAGTGCCACAACGATGCCACCCGAAGGTTGCAGGAACAGCAACTCATATTCTGCTTGGTAACCCTGTAGCCCTTCACAAGCCTCAAAATCTCCCCTCCCCTGACACTAGCCCAACTCGCCCCTGCCTCCATAACCTGTCCTTCCTCTCATCTACCCCCTCCTCTCTCCTCAAGCCCCACCCCCATCTCCTACCTACTAACCATATCCCATCCCCTTGACCTGATCGTCCTCCCTGGACTGATCTATCTCGTCCCTACCTCCCCACCGACACTCACCTTTACTGGCTCCGTCCCCACCCCTTCAACCTGTCTGTCTCCTGTCCACCTATCTTCTCCTTTTATCCATCTTCTATCCGTCTCTTCCCCCCCACCCCCCCCCCCCACCATTTATTTCAGAACCCCCTTCCCCTCCCCCATTTCTGAAGAAGGGTCTAGGCCGGAAACGTCAGCTTTTGTGGTCCTCTGCTTGGCCTGCTCTGTTCCTCCAGCTCTACACCTTGTTATCCCTCTAAACCCTTCTTATTCATGTACCCATCCAGATGCCTTTTAAATGTTGTAATTGTACCAGCTTCCTCTGGCTCATTCCATATGCGCACCACCCTCTGCATGAACAAATTACCCCTTGGTTCCCTTTTAAATCTTTCCCCTCTCACCTTAAACCTATGGCTTCTAGTTTTGGACTCCTGTACTCCAGGCAAAAGACCTTAGATTTTCACCCTATCTGTACTCATGATTTTATAAACCTCTATAAGGTCATTCCTCAGCCTCTGATACTCCAGGGGAAAATATCCCCAGCCTATACAGCCTCAACCCTTCCAACCCTGGCAGCATCCTTGTAAATCTATTCTGAACCCATTCAAGTTTTGCAATATCTTTCCTATAACAGGGAGACCAGAACTGAATGCACTATTCCGAAAGTGGGCTCACCAATGTCCTGCACAGCTACAACATGAGCTCCCAACTCCTTTTCTGAGAAGACTTTTGTATGAAACCGCAATGTTTCCTGTGATAGCAAAAGAAAAATTGACATGCCCCTCTATTGTGCTTTTTGTGGTGGCTGAACATTCCAGAGCACTTTATGCTCCACGTCGTTCATGTTAATGATGGAAATGTATCTGCCAATTTGTACAGTTAGATTGCTTGGATGATATGACAAATGACCAGGTTTTAATCTTAATTGATTTTGGGTGTATCAAATGAGTTTTGTTACAGACTGTCCACAAGTACCAGTGCAGTGAAGCCCTGTTCTATAGAGTTTAAAATGAACCATTGATCTGGTTATCTGCTCAGGATGCCACTGGGCACTGCACTACAGGTGTACAACAACTCTTGAGAAACGCATGAGTTTAGTTTTATTCATTCAAGTGATGTGAGCGTTACTGGCTGGACCAGCATTTATTGTCCATCCCTGATAACCCAGTGGTACTCAGAATTAGTTAAAAATCAACTACGCTGTTATGGGTCTGGAGTCACGTTTAGGCCAGACCAGGTAAGCATGGCAGATATCCTTCCCTAAAGGGGATTTTTACAACAGTCGATAGTGGGTCCATAGTCACCATTAGTCTCACTTTATTTTTAAATTCCAGGTTATTTTGTTGAACTCCAATTTCACCATCTGCCATGGTGGGATTCAAACCTGTGCCATACATTAATATGGGCTCTGACTAGTTTAGTGACGTTACTGCTATTCCACAGTCTCATTGAAATGACAATGTTCTATGTGGAAAAGGTTCTCAATATTTGCTTTGCTTTGCAGTAATTGGGGCATTGATGCACACGCCTGAGGGAGATGCTTCAGTCAGTGGTCACTGGTACAGTGACCGCAAGTTCACCATTTCAGTCATTTCACTCCTGGTCATCCTACCCCTCTCCATCCCCAAAGAGATCGGCTTCCAGAAATATGCCAGGTTAGTGCTTGGTTTATTGATGCTTTGATATCAGTCCTGTCAAATTCTGACTCTTGAATTCTCTCTCTTCTCTCCTCAGTCCACAGTGATCGTAGATCTGCTCATGTCTGTAGCTGTCACCTGTACTCCCCATGTCTCAAATTCTGCTTTCACCAATGATTCCTTCACCCTGAAGCTCCAAACTCATGCAATGACTGTTTCTGTGACTGATAGTATCTGGATGATTGACTGGTGCCCCACGCTAACTTTCATGACTCCCTTCTATACCCTCACCTTTAACAAGACTGAGGAGCTCACTGGAGTTTTTCTTCATAACTACCTGACCAATGTAGACCTGTCTACTGCTCTGTGCTTATTACTTTCAATTCCCCACAGCTGTCTTTCCTCCACCTTCACCATCACCACCCCTCCAATCCATCATCTTTTAGCTTTTGTCCCTTCACCTCCCATCAGTTTCTTTTCCAAGCTTGTTTCTTTGCAACTCAATTTGATCTCTGTCTTAGTGCACCTGTCCAAACACCATTTAGCTGCCTTTCTGGGCACAAGTCTTCAGCCATTGCTCATCCTTACAAAACTAGCTTCACCTTCCCAAACGACCATCAATTGTCCCAACTGCTATGAAGCAGAGGTCAATTCCCCTCTGAACAACTAAAGTTGAAACACAGAGGGAAGTGTAATCTGTGAAAGGAAGTGTAAAAAATGGTATAACCTACCTCTCACCTCTTCTCCACCCCCCCCCCCCCCCCAATCATAAAGGGGAGGTTAAATAAAACAAACTCTTGACAGCCACTGTATAATCTAACTCTAACAGTGAACATATTAACAAAACTACTAACAAACTGAATAATTCCCCCTTAACTACTAATTATTCTGGAATTACACAATTCTGATGGTATGCTGTTCCAATAAATCTAAGTCCCAATTATATAAACCAAATGAATAAACTTAGTCTCTCGAAATTACAATCAGGATATGTCTTCTGGAATGTTCTGTGCCTCCTGTGCTCCATAGTTCTACGTTCTATGGAGTTTTTCGCTGATCTTCAGTCAGCAGCACCTTGCTCCATCAAATTCATGTACCAAGAATATTAGCTAAGAGTGCCACTATATCTTTAGTCAGGTGATGGTTTTCGGAGATCTTAGAGAATTCTGAGAGTCAGTGATTTTTTTTTTCTTTAGGGCTGCTGGTTGTTAACTCTGACAGATGGCAGTTGCTCTCAACGATTTTCAAATGCCCTGTTCTTTTGTACTGTTGATGACCTATCAATTTCTCATGATAAGATTGGTCCTAGGTTGTCAAAGCTGTCAGATTTTAAATTTAAATGGATTTTAGTTTCTAAGTACCTGGTTTAAATTAATTAGCTGATATTCAAACTGGCTGCCCTAATAACAAAACAAAACTGCTGACTAGGTTAATAGATAATAAAATGTGAGGCTGGATGAACACAGCAGGCCAAGCAGCATCTCAGGAGCACAAAAGCTGACGTTTCGTTTGGTTTCAGGATCTCTCTCTGTGCCTGCTGCTGCTCACAGACTTTTTTAAAAAAATTTCCAAGCCTATAAAATGCACTTTACTTTTCCTCCACCACCACCACCCCCCTCATCATTTTACAAACAAATTCTATTCTATCCTGCCTTCCAATCCACAAGTACTCTACCCAACTTTGCAACTCAACTTTGCTATCCAGTCTTTACACTCACTTGACCAGAGTTTTCCTTGTGTTATTGTTGACTCTACAGCAAAGCCCATGTCTCATGATTCCTTTTACCTTCAGGGGAGCTTGTCAGTTCCTTGTGTGGGACTGGTAGTAACTCTGGTTATCTCCTACAGAGTGGGCAGCTTACCTTTTCTCCCATCTTGTGTTTTACTGTCTGTTGTTCACTCGAGAGATTATTTCTTTGCACTGTTTTAGAAAACAAAGGTTCTCCAAATCCCAGTTTGCAGACCAGAGGGAGTTGACTTTTGGGTCATTGTCAGCCACACAAAACCATTCTGGACTTTGCTCCCTACAACTGTTAGAGCAACCGCCACAATTAACTATGTGGAAAGGCCTCAGCCTCTTCCTTTGGGAGATGTGAGGACCAACGTGAAATTGTGCAATCGTGAATAACGCTCAAATTGTAACGGTATCACTGAAGGTGTGACTGTTGTGAAGCGTGGGCTATCTGAAAGTCCATGAGTCCTCAATTTACATCCCTTCCTCTGACAACTGAACAACAGAAATAGAGTATTTCTTAAATGGTGATAAATTGGGAGACATTCATGTACAAAAGGAACTGGATGTCCTTGTTCATAAGCCACCTGAAAGCTAACATACAGCTGCAATGAGCAATTTGAAAAGCAAGCAGTTTGACTCCTTTCACAAGGGGATTTGAGTATGAGAGCAGAGACATGTTGTTTCATAAGAACAGGAGTTCTTTCAGCCAGTTTGTCTGTTGACCCTGTTCTACCATTTCATAGGATGGCTGATCAAACGCTTCAATGTTTTTTTACACAGACTATCCCTGTATCCTTCCATGCCTTTTCGGGAATCAGAAACCTATCAATCTCTACTTTAAATCTGCTCAAAGACTGAGCTTCCACAGCCCTCTGGAGTAAAGAATTCCCGACAATTTTCAGGAAAAATGAAATAACTTCTCTCAGTCTTAGGTGACATCTACCCTCTTTACCCCTTTAAGCATTTTGTCAGTTTCAGTAAGATCACCAATGGTATAGAAGTTTGGTGAGACTGCACCTTGAGTTTTATGTGGATTGTTGGTCTCCTTACCTAAGGAAGGATATGGTAGCAAACGAGGAATGCTCTCAAGGTTCATCAGACTGATAACTGGGCTGGTCAGATTGTTTTATGAGGAGGCCAGGCCTTCCTTCCTTCCTCTCGAGATTAGAAGGGTGAGAGCTGATTGCTTTAAAACATACAGATGCTTACAGGGCTCAACAGGGTTGATGCAGGAAGAATGTTTTCCATGGCACGCTACCCAAGACGGGGACACTTGTTCATTCAGGATGGTGAATCTAGGGAATTTTCTCCCCTGGAGGGCTGCAGTGGCTCAGTCATTGAGTACGTTCGATTTCCACGTACAAGGAAATATTGTGCAAAAATGCTGTTGAGGTGCAAACCAGGCATGATTAAGTTTAATGGCAGAGGGGACTCGGGGAGTGACTGATCTACTGTGGCCCAAATTTTGTAAAGTCTTCTGTTGATGTACATCAAAGCCAGGATTTTCAATAGCGTTTTGGTTTTAAGCCAACCCCTTAACTACCGCCTGTGTTTGGAGGATGGACTTCAGCAATGTTAGACCTGTTTTGAATGACTTTCTACTACTCTCTCTGTCTCTAGTACCCTGAGTGTGCTGGGCACTTGGTATGTGACCATCATAGTCATCGTTAAATACATCCTGCCAGATCAAGATATCCACACTGGGGATATCCCTACCAGGTAAGTGTCTGTTATGTAGTGACCAGCTTGTCTGTTTGGTGAGGAGCCCTTTAACAGGCCCTGCCCATGTTGCACACTGACCTTTAGGTCTTGGGTCACTATCTGGATGCTACCTCAGGGTCGTGGCACCCTTGGAGCTCCTGCTGATAGGATGGAGCCCTGCCCCCAAAGTGCCCTGTACCATAGGGAATGTGGACAGTTCCTGAATAGATGTTAACTATGCCCTTGCCCTTGGTGGTTGTGTGACATCAGGATTAAATGTATCTTCTAAAGGAAATTCTGTCACCGAATGAGGAAGAGTTGTATTGACCTGGAAACATTAAATCTGTTTGTGCTGCCAGACGTGCTGAGTTTCTCCGGTGCTTACTGATTTTAGTCTGGATTTCCAGCATTTGCAGTGTCTTGCTTTTGTTTGCCTGGACATTGCCTTAACTGAGAGGTGGCTAGGAGAACGATTGTACTGGAGCCCAGCTTCTGCTTTGTCCCAGGGGTGTGCACCTGAGGGCAGTCACATCTTTGGTATGATGTCCAGTTTCCCATCATGGCAAGTTGGGCAGCCGCTATCAAATAAGAGAGGGATGTTAATTTGTACACATTTGAGGGGGAGGAATGTAATAGAGTTAGAGCTTGCCAGTAGGATTAACCCTCTCATCTTCCTTTTCCTCAGCCCTTCCTCCTGGATGGCCGTGTTTAATGCTATTCCAACCATCTGCTTCGGATTCCAGGTACTGATGTTCTCCCAGTATCCCATACATTTATGCTGCTGTGTGTTCCTCCTGACTTCTAACTTTACGTGGGAGCTGACACCCAGAAGGAGGTTGGATTAGGTTCTGGGCTGACAGTGTTGGTCATCAGTCTGCTAGGTTCCAGTTCAGGTTCCCACTCTGGGAGCTTCACATGCATGAGAATGAGTTGCGACTTTGCTGCCCCTACGTTCACTACTTAGAGGGCAAATCAGGAATTATTTCGCAGATGCCTCTCCCACTCCCTTAAGCCACCAGGATACTGTGGTAGTCCACACCACAATCTCAGCTTGCCAAAGATGTCCTCCCAAAATTTGTAATGTCCTCCCGTCTCAGGGACTTTGACTTCCTTTGAGGGACAGGAGCAATTCTGCACATGTCACATGCATGCTTGGTATTTTGTGTGGAGGAGTGAGCAGAAACAAGCTTTCTGACTCCCCTCAGTGCATTTTCAGTATACGCTCTACAGTCCCTCAATTACAGAATTCCCACATTGGCTAAGGTTACTGTAAAAGACTCCTCTTCTCAACCTTTCCCCTCACTTGAGAAATGGTGACCCTCAGGTTAAACCACCACCATTCATCAATCTCGTGCTGTCTCTCTCTGTAATACCATCTCATTTCACCTGTTCAACTTGGTTGAGTACACGAAGGAAATCTCCTGGTTTTTATCAACTCCAGTCCCCCTCACCTAATAAATCAATAGTTCTTTATGTTGAACACCAGTTGGAAGAAATACTGAAGGTAGTAGAGCATAGGTTTTACCCTGGGCAGAGAGATTTCAATGACCCTGACCACAAGTGACACAGTAGCACTACTCCACAAGCTGGCTGACTCCTGAAGGACGTAGCTGCCAAATAAAGGCTTTAGCAGGTCGTGAGAATCACCAGGAGGGGAAAACCTATTCGACCCCTCCCTCACCAATCCGCTGGGAAAAGTAACCACCACACAGTCCTTGTGGGCTCAAAGATCCATTAAATATCCTCACCAAGGATCCTTAAAGGACACCTTCCAAACTCTGAACAACTACCATTGAGAAGGACAAGGGCAGCAGTAGTTGGGAACGCCACCACCTGCAAATTCCCCTGCAGGCTGCTTACCATCCTGACTTAGAAATAGTCATCGTTCCTTTGCTGTCACTGGGTCAAGATCCTGGAATTCCCTCCCGAAGGACATTGCGGGTCTGAATACTGCGCGGGGACTGTTTTGGTTTAAGGAGGCAGCTCGCCACCACCTTCTCAAGGGCATCTGAAGATGTGCCGTAAATGCTGGCCCAGCCAGCAATGGCCACACACAGTGCGTGAATTTTAAAAAAAAAAATTCACTAAGAATATCTATCATCGTCTTGTGTGCCACAACTGCTGTGCTGGATGGGATAGATTCTGCAACAGAATTGTACTCCCCTACAATGCAATGTATTCCCCACTCTGTTACTACCATCAGGCTGCCTGATCATCCTCGATTCAGTGAAGAGTGCAGAGCTGTAAAGCAAACCCCGAAACCTAAGGAAGGCACAACACCAAGTACTGTGCGGAAGCAGCATATAATAAACAGGGTTCAGCAATTCCCCAGACAAACTGCTGCCGCATCCAGTTGTGAACGGTGAGGGGAATCGTGGAAGTTCTCTGCAGGCTGGAGGCATACCTATCCCAAAATTAGGTGGTTGTGGTTGTTGGAGCTTAATATACTCAGTCCAGCACATCTCTCCAGGAGTCCCTCGGGCGCGTCTGAAGCCTGACCGTTTTCAGTTGCTTCATCAATGACCTTCCCTCCATCAGAATGTCAAAGGTCATTACCTAATTGCTTCTCCAGTCTCAACCTGAGATGCCTCATTGGCACCTGGCTTTCTTCCTGCTGTGCTTCAGAAAGAAGTTCCAAACTTCCTTGTGTCTCTCTTTGTAAAGGAAATGATCCCATTTTCCCTCAAAGATTTCAACCTGCTGAGTACCTGCAAAGATTTTGTGTATGTGCCTGGCTTGATGCCCGCAATTGCTCCTGTATCTTATTTAAGTTTGTTCTAAACCTCCTAACTTTTGCCTTTTTAAAGTACACTACTTCAGACTTTTATATGATTTGTGGTAGGAATATTGTGGTGTAACAGCAATATCAATGCACTAGCAAACTGGCTTTAAACCCCACCATGGCAGCTAGTGGAATTTAAATTCAGTTAAGAAAAATAATTCTGCAATTGTTTCATGCTCGCTAGTTTTCAATCATCAATTGTCAGAAAGACTCATCTCATTCTTCCGGACTTCAAAGTACAAGCCTAGTCCTTTCAACCCTCCCTCGTAAGATAATTTTCCCCATCCCAGATTCAGCTGGTTGTAGCTTTCTGAACTGCTTCCATTGCATTTATATCTTTTCTTAAATAAGGAGACCAAAACTGCTCTCACTACTGCCGATGTCATCTCACTAGTAGTCTGTTCTATTGTAGCAAAGTGCTCCTACTTCTATACTCCATTCCCTTGGCAACAAATAACAACATCCTGTTTGCTTTCTAATCGCTAGATGTACATGCGTTTTAACGTTTTGTGATTCTTGCATTACGTACTTTAGCAGTCTGTCTCATCTTCATAGTGTGCTGCTTTCCTATTCTGCTAACAAAATGGCAAAGTTCGCATTTTCCCGAATTATACTCCATCTGACTAATCTTTTCCCTATTTGCCTAGCCTATTTATATTCCTTGCAGAGCTTCTTATGCCCTCTGCACAACTCCCCTTTTTTGCCTGAGGCCTCTATTGATTCCTTTGACACTCCTGTTGTCACACCCTGCCATCTGTCAAATGGGCCATTTGTATATAGTTTTGTTTCCTTTTAGCTAACTAATCTGCTCTCTGCTTGTATGTTCACTCCGTACACCACGAGCACTTATTTTGTGTCGTAACCTTTGCTGTGGCGCCTTGACAAATGTCAGTGTTACTTTGTTATCATAATGCCATATTGCCTCTATTTGATTGTATTGAAATTTCTGAAGTGGTCTGCTTTAGCCTCCTTAATGATACACCCAAGTGTTTTCAGGATGACGGATTTTTAAGTGAATGGGCCTGCAGCTTCCTGCTTTCTATCTCCTGTTGAATGGAGGAGCCATGTTTGCTATTAGTCATTCTGATGGTACTTTTTCCCAAAATCTAAGGAATTTTGGGGAAAAAATAAAAACAATGCATCTTCAGTGTCACCTCTTAAGGGCTGAGGACCAAGTCTACCAGGGCTACGTGACCTGTCAGTTTTTAGTTAAAACCATAAGCAATAGGAACAGGATTAGGCCATTCAGCCCCTCGGGTCTGTTCTGTCATTCAGTGACTAACCCAGCATTCCTTGCCCACTTCCTTTTCCTTTCCCAGAATCTTCAATTCCCTACTAATCAGGCATCTGCTTCACTTTCAAACATGCACCAGGTCTATGCCCCTCTGGCAAAGAGATCCAAAGACACTCAGCCCTCTGAGAAGAAATTCCTGCTCATCTCTGTCTTAAGTTAGCAGCTCTTTAGCCTAATAATATTCTCAGTTCCCTTTCCCTGGTGCTTGTAATTTGTTTTAATTTCAACTCCCCGTTTCACCTTATTCCTGGGATATTGTTTTCATTCTGTATGATAAAGACAGGCTCAGTGACTGTTCAGTTCATCTGCCATTTTGTTGTTTTGTGCAATAAATTTAGCAGGCGCTCTCTGACAAGCACTCGCTTTCTTTTTCCATTTGAAGTAATTGTAGAAACACCACTATCTGTTTTTATATATCCAGCTAGTTTTCTTTCGTATTCAAATATCTCCCTTAGTGACAATATCACCACCTAGTGGTTGAACTCTGTGTTGAAACTCCAGTAACTGCTGAGCAGGACTTCTGTCAGAGCCCAGGGGTCAGTATTAGGTGATGTCTGATACAGTTTGATATGTCTCTCCCAATATAAATAACTCTGAATTTTATCTTGTGCCTGTGTTTTGACAGTGCCATGTGAGCAGTGTGCCAGTGTTTAGCAGTATGGAGCGGCCAGGGCTACAGCGTTGGAGCTGGGTGGTGACAGCGGCTGTAGTGATCTGTCTGTTTGTGTACACAGGCACAGGTATGGTACACACTGCCTCCACCACGGGGACAGCGGTCGCGTTCGGTGTGATGACGGGCAGCGCAAGTAGCATTTCTATAGAGTCCAGTGCAGCTGGCTTGTAACGCTCTCACCGTGTCGGGGGGGACTGTGGGTTCTAGTCTCTCTCCAGCCACACAAATTGGAACTGATACTCTAGGCTAGAACTGAGGGAATGCTGCATTGTCAGAGGTGCTATGTTTCAGAGGAGAAGCTGAACCAAGTCTCCATTTGGCATCTTGGATGAATATAAAAATTCTCATTGCATTCTCTGAAGGATGAATAAGGGACTTCCACTGTGTCCTGGCTATTCTTGGGAGTTTGCTGCACTCCGATTTAACTGCTGCCTCTCCCTCCATTACAATACTGGTTAAATTAGAAAGTAAGTAGTTAATTGACTGTAAAGTGCTTTGAGACGTTGAGTTGTCCTGAAAAACACATTTACTTTTAGGGCTTAGGAGAGATGCAGCTGAAGGTACATAAGGAGCCCACAGTGGAAAGAGGCCATTCATTCCTCAGGATTGCTCTGCCATTTATCTGGGTCAGGCTAATCTTGCACCTTAATGACATTTTCGCCAAACTAACCCTATATTAAAATCCTAGAACACCCTCCCTCATGACATTATGGGTCTACCTACAGCAGATGGAGGGCAGTGGTTCAAGAAGGCAGCTCACCCTCACCACCACCTTCTCGAGGGCAACTAGTGATAGGCAATAAATGCTGGCCAGGCCACTGAGGCCCCCATCCCTGAAGAGAATAAAAAAATTAATACCTAGAGACGTATGGATCTGTCTCCTGAATACGTACAATGATCTTCATAGGTCTTTGGGGTGAAAAATTCACAAACAGCCGTCAATTATGATGTGAGTGAATTAGAGACTACACAAGAGGCCAGAATCGAGAGAACACCTAAATAGAATGCAGAACATGCGACACAGGAACAGGCCCTTCAGCTCACCATGTCTGCGCTAACCGTTAAGCTGATCTGAACTAATCCCGTCTGCCTGCGCGTGGTCCGTATCCCCCTCATCCCTGCCTGTTCATGTGCCCGTCTAAATGCCTCTTAAACATTGCTATCATATCTGTTTCTACCAGCTCCCCTGGCAGTGCCTTCCTGGCAACTACCACCTGCTTTTCTCGCACATGTCTTTTAATCTTTTTCCATCTCACCTTGAACCTCATTCCCCCTAGTATTTGACATTTCCACCCTGGGAGAGTGTCTCCCGCCATCCACCCTATCCATACCTTTTATAAATTTATATTCTCCTATCGTGTTTCCCCTCGGCCTCCGCCACTCTCGTGAAAACAATCCAAGTTTGTCCCAGCTTTCTTTAGAGCTGCTACACTCAAATCCAGACAACATCTTGGTAAACCTGTTTTCAACCCATCAAAAGCCTTGTCTGATTTCAGTTTTGTGAACCTTCTTTTTTCTTTTTGACTAAACTTTCAATATCTCTTGTCATCCAGAGTTTCTGAATTTTGCTATCCTTGTCTTTCATCCTCACAGGAGCACGCTGGTCCTGTGCTCTGAATAACTGGCCTTTTTAAAAAAAAACTCCTACATGTCAGATGTGGATATACACTCAAAAAGCTGCCCTCAATTTAATTTCTCCAGTTTCTGCCTAATACTGCTGTAATTACCGTCCCCAATTTTTAGCACTTTCCCTGAAGGACCGGTCTTATCCTTATCTATAACTTTAAAGTTAAGGAATTCTGATCAGTGCTTCGAAAATGCTTGCCCACTGAAACTTTGAACACCTGGCCAGGCTCGTCCCCAGTGTAAGTTCTAGTACAAGCCTCTTTCCTAGTTTGACTATCCACGTATTGTTTGGAGAAGCCCTCTTAAATGCACCTGACAAATTCTGCCCCATCTAAGCCCCTGGTATGAAGGGTGTCCCAATCAAGTTAACATTGCCCACTACAGTAATCATGTTTTTACATCTTTCCTTGACCTGCTTACATATCTGTTCCTCTGTCTCCTGCTGGCTATTGGGAAGCCCAATAGTATAACCCCATTATAGTGATTATGCCTTTATTATTCCTAAGATCGCTGGGTGAGCCCTCCAAGAAGTCCTGTCTTAATGCAGCTTCAGCATTCTCTCTTTAATCAGTAATGCAATTCCTCCACCCCTTTTACATAGATATTGGACTAATTGATCTAAAATTCCCAATTCCCAATTTCCTCTTCACACCTTTTGTCACAATTGTAATTTTCCAATCTAGAGGAATCATTTCAAAATCATACTAAAGATGATTTGATACTATTTGAGTAGCGTACACGGAGATCAGTACATTTTGGAAGAGCAGCTCCTTTGAACAGAGTTTGCTGCTCCATCTAAATAAACCTCCCACCCCAAACCTCTTGGCTGCCTTTTTCATGTGTGCATATGTACGTTTTAACATTGTTTATTAATTCAGGGACTTGAGCTTCGCTAGCTATTCCAGAAAATCCTGCCCATCCTAAATGTTCTCTAGGGTAGTGGTGAGCTGCCTTCCTGAGCCACTGAAGTCCAAATACAACAGGTAAACACACAATGCTATTAGGGAAAAAATTTCAGGATTTTGGCCCAGCAACAGTGAAGGCAAGGTGATCTATTTCGAAGTCAGGATGGTGAGTACTTGGAGGGGAATCTGCAGGTGGTGATGTTCCCATGTTTCTGCTGCACTTGATCTTCTGCGTGCTGAGGTTGTGGTTTTAGAAAAGACTAAGGAACCTTGATGAATAATGGCACTGCATCTTGTAGATACTACACACTGCTGCTACTGAGCATCAGTAATGGAGGGATTGGATGTGGTGCCAATCAACTTGACCAATTTGTCCAGGATGGTGTCAAGCTTGAGTATTTTGTTACGTTCATCTAGGTGAATGGGAGTGTTCCATCACATTCCTTGCTTGTGCCTTGTAGATGGTGGACATACTTTGGGAAGTCAGGAGGTGAGTTACTCAGTATGGGATTCCTAGCCTCTGACCTGGTCTTCCTGTTTGTGGTAAGCCCAGTTCAGTTTCAGGTCAATATTAACCCCCTGGAATGTTGAAAGTTGGGGTGATGGTAATGCCATTGAATGTCACAGAGCCATGATTAGATTTTCTCGTGTTGGTGTTGGTCATTTGCTGCCATTTCTGTGGTTCAAATGTTCTTTGCCCTTTGTCAGAGCAAGTCTGGATGTTGCCCAGTTCTTGTAGCATTTGAACATGGACTGCTTTAGTATCTGAGGAGTCGTGAATGATGCTGAACATTGTGGCATCATCAGTGAACATCCCCACTTCTAACTTTATGATGGAGGGAAGCTCATTGAAGCAGCTGAAGATGGCTGGGCCAAGGTCACCACCCTGAGGAACTCCTGCAGAGATATGCTGGAGCTGAGAGCTGACCTGCAACCACCATAACCATCTTCCTGTGTCAGTATGGCTCCAACCAGCAAAGAGATTCTTACTTTTCTCTGGCTATTGACTGCAGTTTTGCACAGGCTCTTTGATGTCAAGGGCTGTCACTCTTACCTCACTCTGGAATTCAGCTCTTTTGTTCGTGTTTGAACCAAAGCTGTAATGAGGTTAGGAGGTACCCAGATTGGGCACCTGAGCAAGTGCTGCTTAATAGCGCTGTTGATGCTGCCACCTATCACTTGATTGAAAGTGGACTGATGTGGTGGTAATTGGCCTGGTTGGATTTGTCCTGTGGACAGGACATACTTGGGCAATATTCCACGTTGGTGGGTAGGAGCCAGTGTTATAATTGTAATGGAACAGCTTGGCTAAGGCAGTGGCAAGTTCTGGAGCACATCTTCAGTACTGTTGCTGGAATGTTGTCAGGGCCTATTGCCTTTGCAGTATCCAGTGTCTTCACCTGTTCCTGATATCGAGTGAAGTGAAGCAAATTGGTTAAAGATTAGTGTCTGTCATGCTGGGGACCTCGGGAAGAGGCTGACGTGGATCATCCACTCCTCACTTCTGGCTGAAGATTGCTGCAAGTGCTTCTGCCTTATCTGATATGTTGGGCTCCTCCAGTATTGAGGATAGGAATATTGGTGAAGCATCCTTCAGTGAAAATTTTTAATTATCCACCATCATTCAGGACGGGATGTAGCAGGACTGCAGACCTTAAAACTGATCCATTAGTTGTGGAACCACTTGGTTCTGTCTATGGCTTACTGCTTATGCTGTTTGACATGCAAGTATCCTGTTTGGTAGCTTCACCAGATTGGACACCTCATTTTTAGGTATGCCCACCTGCACACACTATTGAGCTGGGGTTGAACCCCTGGCTTGGTTACAGTGGTTGAGTGGGGTATATGCCAGGCCATGAGGTTACTGGTTGTGCTGGAGTACAGATCTGCTGTTGATGGCCCATAGCGCCTAATGGATGCCCAGACTTGAGTTGCTAGAGCTGTTTGAAGTTTTTCCCACTTAACGTGATGATTGTGCCACACTTCATGGAGAGTATTCTCTGAATGAAGGTGGGGCTTTGTCTCCACAAGGACTGCGAGCAATGTTATCAAGGACAGCTGCATCTGCAGCAGGCACTTTGAGGATGAGAATATGGTTTTCTCTCTTGTTAGTACTCGCTATCTGCCACAGATCCTGGGACTCGACCAGCTCAATCACTAGTGATGTTGACTAGCTACTGGCAGCTCATTAATTCCTATCATTTCTTAGCTTGTTTGCATTTATCAACTAGGTATTTAGCATCTTATTAACAGAAATCAATACAATAACTTTGGAAGTTTGCTGTTCTTGTATTTTAGTCTGATTTCTGTTTGTCTTGCCCATCTTGTTGGTTGTCCAAGGCTGTCTTTATATTTTGACACACCTGCCCCACTCGGTGTATAAACTGGTTTTCTACAGGTTTCATTCTGGATAAATGAAATTTCAACAAATCCCACTGATCTTCTATTGTCACAAAGTTAACAGCTTTACCAAGATTACTTTGTCCCATGTCTGTCTCATCCTGTTGAAGTCACAGTTTTCTGAATCCATAATCTTAGCTGTGTCTCCCTTTCAAACCCAACATTAATAGCAGCTATTAATAAGATCAGGTTCAGGTAAATGGTGCAAACGTTTTTAGCCTGTTAATCATATGTCTTGCTACTCAATTTAATGTATTTCCTTGTTGATCCCAGGACATACTGTTGCATGGAGCACGGAGGGAGATTTACTCTGCAACTAACCCTGTGCTGTTGTTGTCCTGAGTGTTTGGGGATAGTTTAGATGAAGCTTTACTGTGCTATAACCTCACAGTGTACCTAACTGACAGTGTTTGATGGGACTTTGGTCTCTCATCATTGATTTTTGCTTTTGATTTCACTGCCTGTGTGTCGTCATTTGAAGCAGCATGTCCCAACCTGAGTCTATAGGACACCCTGTACCTGTCTCCAAGGCCGTTACTCTTTCCTGACAGAGTGTTTCTCTCTCCAGGGGTCTGTGGTTTCCTGACATTTGGCTCCAGTGTAAATGTCGACGTGCTGCTGTCCTATCCGTCGACCGATATCTCTGTCACCATTGCTCGTGCTGCTATCACCCTCTGTGTGGTCACATCCTACCCCATCCTTCACTTCTGCGGCAGGTAAGACTTCTGGCCAGGCCAGAGAGAGGGGAATGGACAAAACGCAGAGCAAAAAGGCTGTCGGCTTCAGTGTCCCCAATGAACCCGTGGTTTCAGCATCTTTAATTGTTGCTATAAGCAGTGTTTGACAGGCTTGGCTATTCAGCCTCTTGAAGTTGTCCATTAACTCACTGATGTGTATCTTCACTGTATTACCCAGCACGGAATGCCGTGTAACAAAAATCAATGTTTAGAATTCTGAGTTTCAATTTGTTTTGGCAAGTGAATCCCAAATTCCCATGATGCTTTTTGTCTGACCAAATGCTCCCTGGCATCACCCTGAATAACCCAAGTCTGATTTTAAAATTCTGTCCCCTGGTCCTGGGACGGCATTATTCTGAAAACACATCGTACACTACCTCCTCCAGCAAACTCTTCTGTCACTGGTGACACATGCTGACCTAACCTGGAATTGCTAATCAATCACTTGATGCCAAGAGTTCTGAGATTTCCTGCCTGGGGCTGAGATGTTCCAGGTGGCGGCTCTCTGTAGAGCTGGGTTACTGTGGACAGTCCTTGGACCTTGTTACCGTCAAGGTTGTGTATCTGCTCATTGTGTCTGGCTGGTGTAGGGAAGGAATTTCTCTCTCTGACTAACCTTCCGATAGTGTGAGTGAGAGTGGCCCCAGTCGAGAGTCACCATCTTCAGAAGAGGAATGCTGGGTCAGAAGGAGAAACTCAGGCAGACAAACACAGGTAGTTGGGGTATGACTCTCAGAGCAGCTCCTCGCCAGTCCCTGGGTGTTATTGAACCCAGAAGATTTCGGGATGTGGACAGGTTGCACCCAGACCAGACCAGGAGCAAGCTAAGTAAGCTCAATCCTGAGTGTGTCACTCTCTCTCTGCCTCCGCCTCCTTCCCACTCTTACCCTCTCATTCCCCGAAACCCCCTCATGCTCTTTGCAACTTGCTCCCCCGGACCCCTTTGCATTCCCTCTATCTCCACTTGCCCCATTCCCCTCACCCTCTCTCCACTTCCTTTCCACCTACCACCACCTGCTCCCTTTATCTCCCCTTGCATTCCCTCCCCTCTACCCTGCTCACATGCCCTCTGCCTCCCATTCCCCCTGCCACAACCCCTTGCAGTGCCTCTATCTCCCTCCCCACACTTGCCTCATTCTTCCTCCCCCTCCCTTTACTCTGCCTCCACCATGTTCTTGCCTTTTCTTCACTGCAGGTCTGTGATTGAAGGACTTTGGGTTCGTTACGTGGGGGAGGACGTGGACCTGTCCCGGGAGAGACGCCGCCGGTTGCTGCAGACCCTTGTCTGGTTCTCCCTCACTCTGGTCCTGGCACTTTTCATCCCAGACATTGGGAAAGTGATCTCTGTGATTGGGGGCTTGGCAGCCTGCTTCATCCTCGTCTTCCCAGGTGGAGTAGCACAGGGTTGGGACTGACCTGCACACTATTCGGGAGTTTGGGTGGAAGGGAGGGGAGTGATGCTGGCTGTGGGCAGTGGAGAGGGGCGAGAGTTGGAGAGGAGAGGTAATGGTGCTCGGAGAATGTTGAGCAGTGCCCACATTCCTGTTAAATCGATGTGTGAATGCATCATGTTCTCTCTCCGTGGAGATGTTGGTGAGGCTACTGCACGGTTTGGTGCCTGGAGGTGAGCTAAACACGTTGCACCTGGTGAGCTTAGATTCAGTTCATTAAATAAAAATCTGGAATTACAAATTAGTCTGAGTAATAGTGAACATGAAGCCATTGATGATTGGTGGAAACACCCGTCTAGTTCACCCATTTCCTTTAGGGAAGGAAACTGCTGTCCTTACCCAGAGTGGTCTACATGTGACTCCAGCTCACTGCAATATGGCTAACTGTTCACTGGCCACAAGTCTTGAGCAAGTTAGCCATGGATGGTGTGCCTTGTGGGTAAGCTGCATTGAAAATGAGCAGGAACACTCTGTAGTTCCGTAGGAGGGGTGGGGGAGAGGAAAATGGCACCCATTTGAAGGTGATATTAAATAGAGGCCACATCAGTTTCTCTAGTTCCTCTATAGGTGAACAGAAAGGAGCCCATGTCAATGTTCAAAATCTCCCCTCTTCTCCCTCCCCCACCATCCCCCACCACCACCCCCCAAGGGCCGCAACCAACATCAGAGCAACAACAGCAGATTGTCTGGTGGTTATTTCATTGTTATTTTGGGATCTTGCTGTGCTCATACTGACTGCTGTATTTCCTACATCACAACAGTGACTTCAGTTCAGAAGGACTTTCTTGGCTGTCCCAGCATTTTGAGATGTTTTGTGTTTGTGCAACGTTTAATATAACTCTGGAAGAGTTCCATAAAGCATGGAAACAGACCCTTCGGTCCAACTAGTCCATGCTGACCAAGTTTCCCAAACTAGACTAGTCGCATTTGCCTGTGTTTAGCCCATATCCCTCTACACCATTTCTATTCACGCACCTGTCCAGATGTCTTTTAAATGTTGTAACTGTACGTGCATCTACCACTTCCTCTGACCGTTCACTCCACGTATACACCACCTTCTGTGTGAAAGCATTGCCCCTCAGGTTTCTTTTAAATCTTCTTCCTCTCACCTTAAATGCCCCGTAGCTTTGAACTCCTTTACCCTGGGGAAAAGACCTTTTACTATACACCCTATCCATGCCCCTCCATGATTTTGTAAATCTCTACAAGGTTACCCCTAAACCACCTACACTACAGTAGAAAATAGTTTTGTTTATTCTGTGACAAACAAAAACAAGAGGTTTTAAGACACAAGTACCAAGCTGGCTCATAAAGACCCATAAGGTAAACAGTTCGAGAGGCCTTGTGTTTTTTAGAGTTGGAACAATAGAAGCAACCTGGCTGGGTGTGGCCAGCTCTCACTGACCAGAATTTCTAGATTTTAGTTTTTTTAGATTTAAGCAGTTGTTGGAGTCTCAACAGGTCAGAAGTTGCTGGAGTTTTGGAGAAGTAGAAGCTATCCTTTCCTTTTCTCGGTTACATCTGGAAGCTGGGCTTCCTCTCTTGCTGGTCTACCTGTGAGACAACTCTATTTCTGAAGCTGCCTTTTTGCCAAGGGGTGTTTATGGGATGTCACTGTATTGGAACACTTAATTAGTTACTGTATCTATTATTCATTTAAGTTTCCTAATGGGTTATTCTAAGTTCTTCTTTCTTTTATATTTTAACAATAGTGTGTAAATAAATTGTGTTTTACTTAACATTGAGTAGTTTGACAAATCACATTGCATCTATAACATAGCACTTTACGTTTGCCGTTAAATTAGAAGAAGTTAGAATAGACTACCTTAAAATATTTTGAAGGGGTCGGGTCTTGTCCAAAACAGTTTGTTCATGGGATGAGTGTGTTGCTGGCTAAGCCAGCATTTCTTGCCCATCCCTAATTGCCCAGAGGGCAGTTAAGAATCAACCACATTGCCATAGGCCTGGAGTCATTTGTAGGCCAGACCGTGGAAGGACAGCAGTTGCCATCCCTTAAAGGCATCAGTGAACCACATAGGTATTCTGACAAGCAACAGTGGATTCATAGGCATCATTAGACTATTAATTCCAGAATCGTACCATAGGGCATGCAGCAGAAGTTTGTTGTACAGCAAGTTATTGTGGTCTCATGCTTGCAAACCAATTCTGCCTCATCTTGCATTAATGTTTTGTTGTCTATGTTTAGGACTGTGCCTGATTGAAGCAAAGCTAGCAGAGATCCAGCATGTCGATTCCAGCAGGTAATCCCTGACTGATAAACATTGCAGAATGAAGGAACACAGCCCGGCACTGGGGGCATCAAAGTGGGGAGGGGAGACAGCCGGGGATTGGGACCTGGGAGTGGAGACGGTGGGGGACAGGAAACCGGTGGTTTTCCCAAGGATCTGTTGCCCTTCTGGATGGTAATGGTTGTGCATTTGGAAGGTGCTTTTTGAGGACATACTGCTGCTACTGAGCGTTGGTGGGTGGAGGGAACGTTGAAGATGCTGGACTGGGGAGCCAGTCAAATGGGATGCTCGGTCCTGGATTTAGCAGTAAAAGTGACTTTATAATGTCAATAGTGATGCCATTGAATAAACAGGGCCGATAGTGAAATTCTCTCGTTGGAGATAGTTCCCTGGCAGTTGGGTGATGTGAATGTTACTTGAAACCTATCAGTTCATGCCTGAATGTTGTCTGTACCTTGGATATGTTCACGGACTGATTCAGCATCTGTGGCTGCTCTGAACTGGAGAAGGGTTAAACCTGTGCCAAAAGGTGGGATATCTTGAAGGTTTGATGGGTAACTGCATTCATTTCTTTGATGACCTTGCCCTGTTTTTAACTTGTAGATATGTTGCACCGGTTTCTCAATGAGTTTGTTCTTTAATGGGAATTTCTCTGTCTCGCTCCAGGTGGTGGGCCTCAGTGCTGTGCGGGATCGTCATGGTATGTGCAGGAGCTTTCATCTTTGGCCAGAGTACAGTGAACTCTATCTTCCAGGACCTCCGTAACTGATCACCAGACCCTGTAGCCCCCTGTTTATCCTCCTTTTGCAATGTTTTCCACAGTACACAGGTGACCAGTTGATGCAATCCGAAAGGCATTGAAATGAAGCCCCTGCGCAATGTTTACACGGATGCTGCTGGGACCTGTCAGCCGAGACGCAACTATAATCACCCGTGTTGTCAGAGGATCAGACTCTGCAATAAATTGGTGCTCTATTATTTCCTGTTCGGACTGTTGCAATCCCGGTGATTCTGACACTCTTGGGCATTGGTGTGTCACAGGATATCTTTTTCTAACCCTTGAGGTCTTCTGCTACCTGTTTACCTGCCTCCTTTGGAAGCTGCTGCCTGTGTAGAGGAGGCAGTGAGGTGACTCAGACTGCACTGCCTTGACTGTGATCGCAGGAGTGTTTGTAACATCTTTTGGAAATGAGTCCCCAGGGCCTGGTTCAGTGCAGCAGCTCACATTCCACCTTTAGAAACTGTACCATTTCTTGACCAAAGGTTTGTGTGACTTTGACCCCGTGCAGGAAGTAGCTGATGATCATTTTCTTTCCAGAAAGTTTGTTTTTTGTCCAGAGCCCTCCCATTTGTCAGGAGATCTTTCCGTCCCACCAGGTGAGACGCGCCCCCCCCCCCCCCCTCCAAGATTTAAACTTCTAGATCAGCACCAAGTGGAGATGAGTGAGTTTCTGATCATTTCGTTTCTGCTCGTGGTTGAACGGAGACTTTTATCCATGTCAAGACAAGCCAAGCCATGCATTCCAATGTGTGTGTTATGGTTGTATAAAGTGAGATGATTGTTCAAAATGTTTGCGAACGACTGCTCCTTATGATGAGATTTTAACATGTCAGTTCCTGATTAAATGGTCACTTTGGCAGTACAGGAATACGGTGCTTGAGATCACCAGAACAGACTCAAGAGGCTGAATGGCCCCTAATTCATTTGGTTCTAAATTCTTTGCCTACATCTAGGGGATGGTCATTCGTTGCCCAGTGCTGTCAGTGTCTCCCATGAGTAGGAAGGGAGTGTTGCCAGTGAAATGATTGAAGGAGGGAGGGAAGATCTGATTTGTGGTTCTTGAACAATGGAGCAGGTTTGGTTTCATAGCGCACAATCGGGCAGCTTTCCAGCCGCACGTTCCAGATTGTAGACACTGGGTGTGTGTGGACAGCTGTAATCCAGCCTCTCTTTTCAGGCAGGCCTCCAAAAGCCCCAATCAGCTGGCCAGTGTTGGTGACCTACTGTGGGACTTTCAAAGGTAATGACTGAAAATCACTGCCATCTAATCATTCTCCACTTTTAGTAAACTTTTGCTAGGTTCATCTCCATTTAAAAATTGCTGTGCTTCAAAATAATCTTAAGAACAGAAGCCTTCATCCATTTTTCCTCTCTTTTCAAAATGTTCTAAATTCCAAACCTAATGTTTTTGACGAAACCCTGTCTGCCTATTCCAGCTGATTGCACGAGAATATTCATTCTTGCTACAATGGAAGCAAATCAGCTGCACAATCCCAAGGAGTCCTCGTTTAGTACTGAGGTAGCCAAACATACCCAAGGCTTAAAGACTCAGTGGCCAGTTCCTCTACAACTGCTCCCTTTTACTATCTAATCTATTATCCTCACCACCACCTCTTCTCTAATTCTGACCTTCACCAAAATTCCTTCATCTGGCAGATTTGCATTCTGCTCTCTGGAAGCTCAGTTTTGGAATTTTCATGCCTCCTCTTCCATTCAGACACTCTTTGACCAAGGCCTCTGTGGCCTTTCCCTGTGTTACTCAGTTTCAGGATTTGCTTAATGATCAACCTTATGAAATGGCTCGGAATGTTTTGCTGGTTGATTCTATACAAATGCAAAAAATCGTTCATGAGCTGGGTGGAGAAGGGGGCACGGGATGTTCATCATTCACTTGCTGCCCTGGCCAGCATTTATTGCCCATCCCTAGTTGCCCTTGAAGGGGTGTAGTGAGCTGCCTCCTTGATTTTGCTGCAGGTTCAGGGGCTTCGTGCTGAAGGTTGACCCACAGTGCTACTAGGGAAGTAATTTCAGAATTTTTACCCAGCATTACTGAAGGAATCTGCCATATATTTTGAAGTCTGAATGGTGTTCCCATGTATCTGCTGCTGTTGCGCTTCCAGATGGAAGCGGTCATAGATTTGAAAGGTGCTATCTAAGGAACCTTGGTGAATCCTTGCAGTGCATCTTGTAGGTGGTATGTACAATGGTGAGTGAATGTTGAAGATGGTGGATGTAGTGCCAATCATATGGGCTACCTTGTCCGGGATAGTGTCTAATTTGTGTTGGGGCTACACTCATCTAGGCAAGTGGGGAGTATTCCATCACACTCCTGACTTGCATTTTGTAGACAGCAGACAGACTGTAGGGAGTCAGGAGATGAGTTTCTCATTAAAGAATTCCTAGTTTAAGATCTGCTCTTATCGTCATGGTGTTCAATTCAGTTTCTGTTCAATGGTAACCCTCAGTGTTGAAAGTGGCAGCTTCAGTGATGGCAATGTCATTGAGTGTCAAGGGTGATGGATTCTCTCTAGTTGGAGATGGTCATTGTCTGGCACTTCGTGTAGTCTGTTATTTGCTGCTTGTCAACCAAGCCTAGATGTTGTCAGTCTGAGCTGATTACTAATCGCTGATCCACTGGCCAGTGTAACCTAGCGGAGACCAGTTGACACCAAGAGATGAGAGCAGCATTGTGTAAATGATGCATTGCTGGAGTAAATGCCCTTCAGGGGAGAAACTGTCAGCTTGTTCGAGCTGAATGATGCTCCACGTGGCAGTGCCAGCTTTCTGGGTAACAAGCTGCCTTCCAGCAGCAGGTAACACGTGTTACAGCCTGTCCCTAGGTGAGGCTGTCGAACCTGTTTCCAAACAGAATGGCCCAAATCACCAAGCTCCTGGATGAGAAACGATGGATGCCTCCCCCACTTCTTTATTCATACAGTAACAGATTAGAAATGTGAGGTGCCGATAGTGGAATGCTGTGGCTGTTATTTTGGGTGATGCCAGTAGCACTGATACTGGTTGGTGAGTGGGTTGAAATTGCCTCTAACCTCGAATCTTGTGTTCTCTTGAATGAGAAACACTAATATATCTCCTACCCAGACTACTGAATTTCTCCTGTTGTGTTAATAATCTATAATAACTTCCAGGGCATTACAGCTCAGTTTGTATTGAGTTTTTCCCTTTTCAAAACCCTCTCTTTGAAACTCAATTGACTCATATCAGGTGTGATTTTCCAGGGTCACCCTGGATCCAGATATACCACACACCAGGCCTTCCAGGCAATTACTTAATTACATTGCTGAAAATTAACATTTTCAATCATTATTTTGTCTCCAACAGCAAACACATTTAAAGGTTTGTGTCGGTCAGTGCCCTGATCCTCCGTCGTGACACCAGTCACCATTGCATTTCAAACAATGTGCTCATGTATAAAATAAACTGTGATGTAACCCTGTGTTAACATACCCACTGTCAAAGTAACACCTTGCATGTGAAATTTATACATTAAAGTGTGTCTCTCTAGAGGGGAAATATTGAAGAGGAATTCCTCAAAATTTGATTGTGTAGAGAGCACTGTGGGACACTCCAAGGACAAGCTTAGCGAGCATTTCCTACTCCTGCCAGCCAGGATTACAGATTCGCAACCATTGACTTTCCTTATCTACCCCTCTGTGTGCACCCACCCTCTGGCACCTAACCCGAGCAGTGGATGTTGTCAAGGCACTTGACTGTGATAGTCCTGACCATCTGTGGTTTTCAGGACCAGGTGTTGGGTAGTGACCAGGTATCACCACAGCCCCCTGTGTATGGGTTAACTGAGCTATTGAGCCTTACTAATACAATGGCTCTTCATTAGTAATGATCCAAGGCCTACCTCATTTCATTCCACAATATCAGCTTCCAGTAGTCAATGATTGTCACCACCTTTTCAACAACATAAGTCAACATTAGAAATGGGTGGGGGGTGTTGGTGTCCAGGTTGCCCAGTGGTAGCACCAAATGTAAGAAAACAGCCCTGTTTGTCATGCATCATATTGTGACTGAGAAGAGCTGTGTTCTGGATGGGCAGATGATGTCTTTCTGGGGTAAACTTTACTGTCACCTCGATAACAAAGTATGGAGCTGGATGAACACAGCAGGCCAAGCAGCATCTCAGGAGCACAAAAGCTGATGTTTCGGGCCTAGATCCTTCATCAGAGAGGGGGATGGGGAGAGGGTTCTGGAATAAATAGGGAGAGAGGGGGAGGCGGACTGAAGATGGAGAGAAAAGAAGATAGGTGGAGAGAGTATAGGTGGGGAGGTAGGGAGGGGATAGGTCAGTCCAGGGAAGACGGACAGGTCAAGGAGGTGGGATGAGGTTAGTAGGTAGCTGGGGGTGCGGCTTGGGGTGGGAGGAAGGGATGGGTGAGAGGAAGAACCGGTTAGGGAGGCAGAGACAGGTTGGACTGGTTTTGGGATGCAGTGGGTGGAGGGGAAGAGCTGGGCTGGTTTTGGGATGCGCTGGGGGAAGGGGAGATTTTGAAACTGGTGAAGTCCACGTTGATACCATTGGGCTGCAGGGTTCCCAAGCGGAATATGAGTTGCTGTTCCTGCGACCTTCGGGTGGCATCAGTGTGGCACTGCAGGAGGCCCATGATGGACATGTCATCTAAAGAATGGGAGGGGGAGTGGAAATGGTTTGCAACTGGGAGGTGCAGCTGTTTACTGTCACCTCTTCTGGTTATTTTGAGTGCAATGAGAATTCAGCCACCTGGAGTCAGAAGAACATGGGTTCACATCCGACTTGAGAGTTGAACAGTGCAGTGGGTTGGAATTGAAGTACTGAGGGAATACTGTGCTGCTGGGGGTACAGTCTTTTGGACCAAGTATTAAGCGGAGCCTTCTCTGTCCTGTCAGGTACCTGTACAAAAACATCTTAGCACTTTGTTGGAACTTAGAGGCACAGGAAAAGGAGCTGATTTGCCAGTCAAGGTATGGTAAAAGAATCTACATTTTACACTTCAGAGTTAATAGTAACATAATCTTGATTTCTAAAACCAACACAGAATACTGGAGAAACTCAACAGGCCTGTGGAGAGAAGTTAACGTTTTGAGTCCAATTTGACTTCCTCAGAACTGAAGAATCATCATACTGGACTTGATGTTACCTTTGTTTTTTTCCTACTTGGCATTAATTTAGCTTGAGATATAGCAGGAGAGCTCAGCTCCATGTGCTCAGCCTGCAATGTTTGGGGAAGGAGTCGGTGTACCTTTACAGCCAAGGGGATGCCATCTGCAGCAAGTGTCACTGTTTTTGATCAGCTGGATGCTGGGTTTTGGAGCTTGTTGGACAGTCGAGGACACTGCAGTGCATCTGCAAGGCTGGGAGTTCATTGGAGCACACATTTTTAGACACTGTCACCCTGCAGCTTGAAGAAGCCCAGTCAGGGAAGGAACAGGGTGATCATCAGTGCGAAAGAAGGAAGGGAAACAGGCAAGTTGCCAAGGAAGCCCCTGTGTGCGTCTCACTCAAACAGTTTGGCTGTGTTGGCAAATGGTGAGGATGAGGGGTCCTCTGGGCAACTTGGACCCCAGCTGCACAAGGAGGGAGGAGGAGGAACGGAGTGGCGGAACACCCAATAGTGAGGGGGACAAACAAGCATTTCTGTGGCTGCAAATGTGACTCCATGACGATGAATTGCTGCCCTGGGGCCAGTGTCAGGGGTGTCACTGAACAGCTACAGCAGATTCTGAAAGGGGAGCATGAATAGTCAGATAATGATTCGCTTTGGGACCAGTGATATAGGTAGAAAGAGGATGAGGTCCTGCAGCAAGAATTTGTGGAGGTGGGTAGCAGATTGAAAAGCAGCATTCCTAGCTGCTGACCTACTCTTGTAGCCACTGTTAATATGGCAAGTCCAGTTGAGTCACTGGTAATCCAAAGTGGGGGATAGTGAAACTGGGGAATTCAATGATGGTAACACATTTTAAATGTCAGAGGATGATGGTTAGATTGTCTCTGATTGGAGATGGCCATTGTTTGGCATTTGTGGCATGAATATTGCATATCACTTGTCAGTCCAAGCCTAGATATTGGTCCAGATTTTGCTGCATTTGAACACTGACTGACTACTTCAATATCTGGTGACTCGTGGATGGTGCTGAATGCTGTGCAGTCATTGGTAAGCATCCCCACTTCTAACCTTGTGAAGGAAGGAGCTGAAGATGGTTGGGCCTAGGACACTACCCTGAGGAACTCTTGCAGAGATGTCCTGGAGGTGAGATGACTGACTTTCAAGAACCATCTTCCTCTGAGTCAAGTATGGCTCTAACCAGCAGAGAGTTTGCCCCGTGATACCCATTGATTCCAGTTTTCCTAGGGCTTTTTGATGCCACACGGTTGAATGCAGCCTTGATATCAAGGGCTCTGACACTCATCTCACCTCTGGTATTCAGCTCCTCTGTCCATGTTTGAACCAAGGCTGTAATGAGGTCAGGAGCTGAGTGGTCCTGACAGAACCAAAACTGGGTGTCACTGAGCAGGTAATTGCTGAGCAGAAACTGCTTGATAGCACTGTTGATGCCACCTTCCATCACTTTCCTGATGGAGGGTAGAGTGATGGGGTGGTAATTGGCCACATTGGCTCTGACCTACTCACTGTGTACAGGACATACCTGGGCAATTTTCCACATTGTCAGGCGGATGCCAGTGTTGTAACTGTACTGGAACAGCTTCACTCATGGAGTAGCAAGTTCTGGAGTACATGTCTCTAGTAATATTACTGGAATCTTGTCAGGATGTCTAGCCTTTGCAGTATCCAAAGTATCCAACTGTTTTGTTTTGATATCATGGGGAGTGAATCAGATTGGCTGAAGACTGGTATCTGTAATGCTGGAGACCATTGGTGGAGTCCAAGTAGGATCATCCACTCGGCATCTCTGGCTGAAGATTGCTGCAAATGCTTCAGCCTTATCTTTTGCACTGATGTGCTGAACTCTTCCTTCATTAAGGTTGGGGATATCCATGGAGCCGCCTTCTCCAGTCACTTGTTTAATTGACCCAACACCATTGACAACTGGATGTGACGGGGATTGCAGAACTTAAATCTGATCCGTTGTTTGTAGGATCACTTAGCTCTGTCTGGCACTTACATTTGCTATTCGGCATGCAAGTAGTCCTGTGCCATTGCTTCACCGGGTTGATACCTCACCTCATCTTTGGGTATGCCTGGTGCTGCTCCTGTCATACCGTCCTGTGCTCTCTATTGAACCAGGGTTGATCCTCTGGCTTGACGGTAATAGTAGAGTGTGAGATAGGCCGGGCCATAAGGTTACAGATCGTGCTGGGGAACAGTTCTGCTGTTGGTGTCCCGTAACACCTCATGAATGCCTAAACCGGAGTGCTAGATCTGTTTGGAGTCTGTACCATTTAGCATTGTGATCGTGCCACAGAATGTGATGGAGGGTGTTCTCTGAAGGTGGGACTTCATCTCCCTAAGGACTGTGCGGTGGTCACTTTCTTTGAAATGTAATTGTATTGAGAATCTCCTGTTCTGCTTCACATCACTCCTCTCCTCTTCCCCCCCCCCCCCCCCCCCTACAAACACATGTCATGGGGGGAAAAGGTAATGGGGACTACAACACGCAGTAATTCAAGCAGCTAGCAATTTCCACAAATAAACAGTTCTAGACTGCTGAAGAAGTCAGTTGAAACCAGGTCTGAACTAGGTGAAGACAATAAAATGTGAAGCTGGATGAACACAGCAGGCCCAGCAACATCTCAGGAGCACAAAAGCTGACGTTTCAGGCCTTCATCAGAGATGAAGGGTCTCAGCCTGAAACGTCAGCTTTTGTGCTCCTGAGATGCTGCTGGACCTGCTGTGTTCATCCAGCCTCACATTTTATTGTCTTGGATTCTCCAGCATCTGCAGTTCCCATTATCACTGAACTAGGTGAAAGTGTGTGGATACAGATAGAGGATGTGCTCCTGTGTTCATGTGGTTGTGATGATTTAGGCTGGAAGAGGTTAGACCTGTCCCATAATGCAGTTCTCAGTGCTATAGCTGAGCTATCATCCTCTCCTGGTATTCCCCCGTGTCCCTCTCAGAAGGCTGAACACAGCAATTTTGTCCATCTTTATGACATAGAAACTGAGTAATAAAAGCTGCAAACGACTCTTTCTGAATGAGAAAAGGTTATTGAATTTATTCAGTGGTCTCAGACCTTTGTTTAAAAAGCTCCCCTGGGGTCATTGGATGTTAGCAATCCTGAAATTACAAACACTTCATTCCAAAATGGGATTTTTACCTCAAAATAGCAACAGCACTCAGGCAAAATGGAGAAACTGGTGAGGGAATTTCCCCTCGAAACATGGACATTTAGCAGTATTAGATAGTCCTGGGAACACAGAGCAGGGTTAGTTTAATAGCTTCAGGAACTCTGAGTGCCCCTGTCAGCAGAGAGCAATCTGTAGGCCATGCTCACTAACACCTCCATTTATATAACTGTGAACCAATCAGACTGTCCTGCAAACTGGAGCTGTTGCTTGATCGAGTTTGTTCACTTACGTGTCCAGAACAAAAGCAAACCCAGACAACTCTCTGAAATATTAAAAACAACTCTTCTTTAACTAGTGTTGATGTTTGTTCTAATCAAGTCCTTCTTTCCCCTCAAGATAGTTTCAGTTTAGTTTCAATTGGCTCACTTTGGTGCTGGTGGCTTTGGTCTCTGTGCCACAATAAAAATCCCATTTTGTGCATGAGAGAAGAGGTTAAAAAGTTTAACAACTAGATGACAAAGCAACACGGTAGTAGAGAGAAGGTACTCCAGGCAAGGCAGCAGTCTCATCAGTATTGAGAGTTGGTGAGGTAAGATTCAAACATCTTCAAAGCTCTTGCTGGTGCCCACTGTGGTACCATGTGTCCAACTCCCTGAGAAAGAAGGGATATAGGATCAATGGCCATCAACATCACCCCAGTGACTCCAACTCCAAACCCCCCAATTCCATCTTAATCCCACTGCCCTCTCTGTAGTGCAAACAGCCCATAATAACCAGTATCAAGGATATCTGGTTGTTAGGCAGTGGATTGGTGATGTCACAACCATCCCATGATGCCTTGCCTGAGCATTGTGACATTACAACAAGGTCAAAAACAAACATTGACAATGTTGTCATGCCGACCAGCTACCCAACATTCAAACACAAATCTGATTGTAGCTGTCACTGCCTTGTCTGGATTTCCAATCGGTTTGGTCCTTCCTATTTGTTGAGAGACTTAAATTGCTGCATTGCAACCAAACTGCCTTTTTATTGAGAGTTCTGAGTGAAGGATGATGAACAGGACATCAGCACCCGAGCTTGGAGAGTGGGAACAAAGTCACAAAAGACTGAGAGCCAGTGAACCCCTAGAGATTTTAGAAGTACAAATCTACAGATGGTAAAGATCCCTGAAGATCAAGAAGAAATGTTCACGAGCAACATCTCAGGTCAACCAGGGATTTGCAATTAGTGACAAATTTTCAACAAGTCAGAGTAAGGAATTAAAAGAGACAGAGTGGAATAAGTGGGTTATCAAGACTGAGTATGAGATGTGGGGAGGGAATTGGGTCGCGGATAAAGAATTGGTTATTGTAGTCTAATTAGCTGCTTCAAGTCTTGTGAAGTTCAGCAATTATAGCTCTTATTTACAGGCACGTGATGGAGACACAATGTTTATAAACTTCACCAAGATCTTTGCTATGAAGTCAAATTGGTGATTTATAGAGTCATGCAGCATGCCCTAATCAGCACATTTCATTACAATTTTTTCCCCTGTTGTCACAATCCATTTGCCGTTGATTTTAGTACTTGCACGAAATATCCTTATCAATAAACATTGTGGCCTTCCATTTATCTCCTAATGTATCCTCCGTTTGTTGCCTTAAGTTTACTGACTTAAGCTGTGATGGTCGTTATGTTTGAAACTCTTCCTTGAGAGGCAGTTGTTAGCTAGGACTACTGCTAATCACATCTGCACCAAACTTGGAAAAGAGAATGCTGATCTGTTTTATTTGTAAACAATATATCTTAAAAAAATTAATGATGGATTTCAACAAAACTAGGTATTCAGACTGGCCCAAGGAAGAAGTGTTGAGGTATTCACTAAGTGACAGATTCAGACCTTTGAGAGGTGGGAAAGTTGAGTTTTGTTTCAAAATGTGTGGTTTGTTTTATTTGGAATGTCATGGACGGTCTCAGCTGCTGTAGTGTTACTTCTCACAGCTGCCACCTTTTTAGGGACAGAGCATCAAGGAAGAGCTGCATCATTTCAATAATGTTGGATTAAATCAGCCTGGCAGATATATGCACTATAACGAGTGCTTATCTTCACTTGTGTTATAACTGCAGTTATCATTAATGAAGAAATATTCAGGGGTATGGAGGAAGACGGATATGGAGTTGCAGATCAGACATGATCTCACTGAACGTTGGTAGAGTTTCAGGGTTGGAGTGAAGGATGTAAGCCAATTATCTGGTCAATCCAGATGAGGTAGAAGTGGGATATCACAGGGAGTCCTTTGGAGTTGAAGGCAGTGTATCGTGTATCATGTATCACTGTAAGATGGTGGGTTATCACAGGTCAGTGCAGGGTAGGGGTTTGGTGAATCGAATATCATCTGGTGTCACCAAAACAGGGATCTGGCCATCATGTTTACAGTTTTTGGGACTTGCTGAGTGTATCCTAGTGGTTGAGTTTCTTACATTGGAATAAAGACCGCCCTTTGAAAGGACTTTACTGAGACATGCTAAGGTTGGACACAGTGCTATACAAATACAATTCTTTCTCAGATACATGTAACCGCAGTATTCAGTGGTTTGTGATCAGACTGCAGCCTATCTCATATGACACCCATTAGACTCAATGTAGATGCAAATTCCACAATTACTCATGATCCTGTCAATTCTAAATGAAAATTGATACAAAGCAGTTTGTTACCTTGACAGTCAGGAAGGTGAGGTTCCCGTACTGTTCGTAGAACCCTGCGATCTGGTCATTGTAAATCCATGGTTGATAGGTTAGGGTTTGCTGTGGGGAAAACAGGTTGGACGCTCATGAAATCAGTCAGTCATTGGGAGTGACACATCTATAGCTCAGTTCTTACTGGAGTTGAGAGGCAGTGCTCCTCCTCTGATTGCAAAGGCTCATGGATTTTTCTCCCCAGGCTAGTGATGGCTATGAACCTTGCTCACAAACACATTATTAGGCCCCTGTGCCCAGCAGTTCAGCAGGTTAAGTAGGAGTGCTAGACCATTGCCAAGCATTCAGCATCTGTGATCGCAGCAGAGCAAGATGCAAAATGTTCAATCTTTACATGAAAGGGATGTACCCCACTGTTCCCCATCACTCCATCCAAAGGTGCTGACTCTCTCTTGGGTTCAGCTTCACAGGCATAGCATCTTTCTGAAGACAACCATCGTTCATTTGGTGATTAGCTGAACAGAATCCAGGATAAAATCACTCACTTTCAATATCTATTCCCTCCACCATCGACACTAAGTTGCAGCAGTGTGTACTGTTACAAGATGGACTGCAGAAATTCACCCAAGATCCTAAGACAGCACCTTCCAAACCCATGATTGCTTCCATCTAGAAAGATGAGGGCAGCAGATACATAGGAACGCCACCCCCGCAACTTCTTTTCCAAGCCACTCACCACCCTGGAGTCAAAATCCCAGTATTGCGGGTCTGTCCACAGCAGATGGACTACAGCAGTTCGAGAAGGTAGCTCACCACCACCTTCTCAGGGGCAACTAGGGATGGGCAATAAATGCTGGCCCAGCTAGCAACACCAACATCAAGAAAGAAATAATGAAGCCTCAGTCAACCCTTCACCCTCGCCAACCCAGCATCCAACCACATGCTTTCCAGCAATGGTCCGTGATCTGGTAAGGAATCCCCCACCTACTTAGCCCACCACCCCCAACCAGTTAACCACAGCTTGATCTGCTGCCTTACAGTAACAATATTAAAACTGGAAAGGTTCACAGAATCATGGAGGCCTGAAAATCTACGCATCTTGGCTTTGAGATACATCTCAGCTCAGCTATCAAATAGTAGCCTACGTACCTGCTGATTCAGCGATTTCACAAACCAGTTCTCTCCCAGGAAGTTACAGGCCATGTCTGTGTCCCCATTATAGACCAGTACTCGGAGACCCTTACCGAGCAGCTGCAGGTAGAAAGTGTGCATGGTGTTGTAGATGCGTTGATAGTTTTCACCAACCACAGAACTGTAAGGGCAGAAGATGGGTTAGCTCTGGTTACAATCAATACATCAAAGTTAGTCGCAGGTTCAGCTCTTAAGTTTAGAACAGTGAAGGGTGATCAAATTGAGGTGTTCGAATTTTAAAATGTTTGATAGACAAGGGGAGAAAAGTGTCAAATGCCAAGGGACAAAATTGAATGGAATGTAAATCAGCAATTATTTTATTGAATCACAAAACAGGCTCTAGGTGCTGAATGGCCAAGTTGAAATAGTTGGAATATTATAATACATTAACTTGATCAGGCTTAGGTCAAAGTAGTGAAAAATAGACCACTGGAGGTTTCCAACACAATCCAACAGAAATAGTTCCAGCATCCAGGGCTGGCGCAGTGGCTCAGTGGTTAGCACTGCTGCCTTACAGTGCCAGGAATCCAGGTTCAATTCCAGACTCAGGTGACTGTCTGTGTGGAGTTTGCACATTCTCCCCGTGTCTGCATGGGTTTCCTCTGTGTGCTCCAGTTTCCTCCCACTGTCCAAAGACGTGTAGGCTAGGTGGATTAGCCATGCTAAATTGCCCGTAGTGTTTAGGGATGAGTAGATTAGGTGGGTTTATAAGGGAATGGGTCTGGATGGAATGCTCAGTGGATCAGTGTGGACTTGTTGGGTCGAAGGGCCTGTTCCCACACTGCAGGGATTCTATGATCTTGATTTTTTCATAACTCCTGTCTCCTGACTCTTTCAGAATCCTGGTGAATCTATATCATACACTATCTTGTGCCCATCATGTGCATTTAATCATAGCATGAATTTGCACAATGTGGCCCACCCAATGCTTTGAATAAATCAATCACTATCTCTTCACCTTTATTTCTAAAATCTGTTGACTTCTTTATGATTATTTTATCTATCTTTACATGGCCACTTGGACAATTATGTATTTGAATTCCCGTTGGGTTTCTGTTTCTCCATACCCTTTGGTACCTTTCCATTGAGCTTATACCCATTAATCCTCATTTTCCCTCTTTAAAATATTGCCTCTTACCTATCAACATCAAGTGGAATTTTCAGCCAAGAATCCATCTACTAACTCCTATGTTGTATGAGTTTAACTCAGATTGACAGGTACCAATTCGTGCTGCATCTCTCTGTCAATCATGATTCAACCAGTCAGTACCCTGTTATGTCATATAAATTGGTGCTCCCTTTCTAAGTTTAATTTCTTGCATCCCAGTTGTGACGAGTGCAAGCCAAAAAGCTTTTATGTTGTGCATCTTTTTAAGAACATTTCAGCTTGCTGTGTCCATTGAAAGTCTCTCCCAGTCCTTCAGTATTTGACAAATCTTACTTATGGGGGACTTTGGGAAACAGATGAATTTTCACCTCTGTCCATGAGAATGAATGGCTTGATTGCACAATTTACATCTACCAGATATTCAATTTCTGCTCAATCCCATTTGAAGGGGGCAGTAAGTGGGTCGGTGCAAACTGGTTTTTCAATCCATTAACAGGAACATTTGCCCACAGTTGAGGTGAAGCCGATTTGTCAAGACACCGGTTTATCTCAGCTGACACTCCTGTGTAGTGTTGAGAGACTGCCACACTGTCAGGAGTATTGTCTTTTTGGATGAGATGTTAAACCAAGCCATCCAATCTTATAGATGCAATATTGTCTGTTTACCAACATATTCTCTTACCTGCAGAGTTCCCAAGGTTGGACAAAGCTTGGGATGTGCAGAGCCTGTCTTACATCAGCACGATTGAGCCAGGTCCACTGAGCGGTATCATTGATACACGGAGGTGCTATGTTCTTTAATGTAGCTGCGTTCTGCTACAAGAGTAAAGGAAAGTGTGAGTAACAGAGAATACAGATACCCCATGAGATGCACGTACTTTCAAAAACAATTAAACCCAGCAGGTCACGGGAAGATGGGCAAAAAAAAATTTATACAATGAACTGGACATTCAACTTAATTAGTACTAATTACAATGAGATCAGGAAATCAATACACTGAAGGAAAATGGGCCATTGGAATTCTGTCAAACTGGAGTTAAAGGGAAGTGCTTGGGTATACTGGAATTCTGTACAGTGAGAAGAGGTTGGGACCAATGGAATTCTACACAGTGACAGCAGGAAGAGGTAGGTTAATTGGGATTCTGTATAGTGAGCATGAGGGGGAAGAGGTTAGGTCCACTGGGATTCCATACAGTGACAGTGAAAGGGAAGAGATTGGGTTCATTGGGATTCTGTACAGTGACAGTGAGAGGAAAGAGGTCAGATCCATTAGAATTCTGTACAGGATGGAAATAGATGGTCAGTACCTTTGGTATTTCAAAATGATAATGTTGGAAGAGGTTCTTGAGATCTGTGTGGAAGCGTGAATGACTTCCTGGTATTCCTCCAGCACAGTTCAAGTACAGTGAGTACAAATTAAGTCCACTATTGTAGATGATCTGGAAGACTTGCTCAACCTAGAAAGAAAATAACTTGTTAATGGCTATTTCCTCAGGTCACCTAAATATCCAACTTTATATCTCACCTCTTTCTCCCTTCCTCCAGGAATTTGCATCTTTCCTAAGGATTGTAGGCTAACAATCACATAAATCTATGAAGATGGAAGGTTAAGTTGATAAGCCCATTTGAAACCCTATGGGATACTGGGCTAAATACATAGAGGCAGAAAGTGCAAAGTTAAGGAGGTTCTGTTGACTGTGATCTTAAACGGAGACCTGCCAACCCTCCGATGAGAATGTAAGAAACAGGAATGATGTCTTGCTGCCGTTCAAACTGCATCAGAGGTTAGTGTCCTCACGAATTGGTATCATTGCAAATAATCCGTCTGACATATGACATTGGTGTTTGTGGCATCCTGCTGTGTGCAATTTGGCTCTCTCATTTACGCTGGTTTTCAAAAGAACTTAATTGAGTATGAGGTGTTTAGTGATGTCCCAAGGTTGTGAAAGGTGCTATATAAATGTGTGTCTATGTTTCTTATATCCAAGTATGCAGAATCAGTGGTCAAATGTGTAGTGAGCTGGAGTTCAGTAAGTGAGGGAGGGGAACTTACAAATACTTGGCAGTAATAGTTGTTGTTGCTGACAAAATTGCAGGATCCACCTTCGCAGCAGTATGTGTTCAGGTTGCTCCATAATCTAAAATTGGAGAAGAAAGCGACAGAGAGAGGGAATAACATTGTTAAAGTCACATCTTTGTGTGTTGAGAGCCAGACACCAGCAAGAGGAGATACTGCCTCCCTTTCCACACTATCCTTCTGCCTCAGCCTCCTTATGTCAAGTTCAATCTCCTGCATTCACAAATTGAGTTCCTTATAGATTCGCCAACTTTAGGTAGAGTTAAGTCATCATTGGACAAGTATATGGATGTACATGGAATAGTGTAGGTTAGATGGGCTTCAGATCGGTATGACAGGTCGGCACAACATTGAGGGCCGAAGGGCCTGTACTGTGCTGTAATGTTCTATGTTCTATGTTTATCTCAGGTAACAGTCAACAATCTCATTCCTCAATTTGTGACCCTGTTAGTGTCAATCAACACCGAACTCAGTTTGTATCAGTTTTTATTATTGATACAATTCTGTGTTTAGTGCAATGTTGCAGGTTCCATATATTCCAATAGAAATCAATGAGGTAAATGGATCTGCTGTATTTAAATTGTCCCCGCACTCCACATTCTTCTCAATGAGCAGGATTCCATCGCTCTGTATTATGAAAATACATCATTTTACAGTTGATTTAAAAAAAACCAAAAGGAACTGTGGATGCTATAAATCAGGAACAAAAATAGAAGTTTCTGGAAAAGCTCAGCAGGTCTGGCAGCATCTGTGAAGAAGAAGTCAGAGTTAATGTTTTGGGGTCCGGTGACCCTCCCTCAGAACTCCATCAGGGAAAACATCCTTCTCACAACAGCTGCTTTGTCAATCTCCCTCAAAACCTTAAGTGTTTTACTACTATTGCTGCTGGGAATGGAAATCCAATTTCTTCAAGGAGAACAGGTTATCCCACGTCGAACAGAGTTCTGAGGAAGGGTCACCAGACCTGAAAGGTTAACTCTGATATTTTTCTTCACAGATGCTGCCAGACCTGCTCAGCTTTTCCGGCAACTTCCGTTTTTTGTTTTTTGTCATATATAACTGTTGAATTACCTTTTAAAAGTGTGAAATGTTATCTTTAAAAATGTTCAATCTTTGTGAATATGAGAAAATAAGTTAGGCATTGGTTGTGCCAAACCATCACCAGCTCACCACCTTCTCAGGGTACCAGGATTGGGCATTAATGTCAGGGATTCTCACAAATCACAAAGGAACATGGAAACAAACAGGCCGAAGACCTGGTGTAGGGAGCTGAGAAACCCCTCGGTCAGTTTATCTCAAGGGTCACTGATGGGCTTATTCTGGGCTCTGAAGATGTCACCCAAAGCCGCAGCTTCTAAAAAAAATAAGATGCCTCGGACACTAAAACAAAGAACTGCTGGAGAAACTCAGCAGGTCTGGCAGCATTTGTGGAGAGAAAGCAGAATTAATGCTTTGAGTCCAGCTACTCTTTTCAAGAAGGGTCACTGGACCCAAAACGGTAATTCTGCTTCTCTGTCCACCGGTGCTGCCAGACCTGCTGAGTTTGTCCAAAAAAAAACCGACCAAAAGCTGTTTGTTTGCTTTGGTGCCTGTGGTTTGCTGATTCAGTCAAAGATGTACTGAGAATTTGTTATAAAAATGTCACTTGTTGAAGCTCTGTCTACAGTTAGATTTTTATAGTCTATAGATACATTTTGCAGATAGGAAATACATGTAACTTCTTGTCAGTTTTTCCCATGATGAACTCATGTCTGGGTTTGGAATGTAAGGTGTCCTTGTAAATGCGTCACTTAAGTTGTAATTACACCTTCTTGCCAGTAGAAGTCATGCAGCAGTGTATAAAAGTATGGGTTCTATTAGAAATCAGAACCTAGAACGCATAAATGTAACGTTTGTGACAATGAACAGGATAAGTCAAAGAATATCTCATACACTTATTTTGTCTTTGCTCCTGCTTCTCTCTTAGTTTTTTTTGCCTCTGTCTATTTGATTTGTTTTGCATATCTTTTCAATGCAAGGTGCTGTATCGAGGACAGAAGCCTTGAATGAAGTTAATAAAATGTGAGGCTGGATGAACACAGCAGGCCAAGCAGCATCTCAGGAGCACAAAAGCTGACGTTTCGGGCCTAGACCCTTCATCAGAGAGGGGGATGGGGGGAGGGAACTGGAATAAATAGGGAGAGAGGGGGAGGCGGACCGAAGATGGAGAGCAAAGAAGATAGGTGGAGAGGGTGTAGGTGGGGAGGTAGGGAGGGGATAGGTCAGTCCAGGGAAGACGGACAGGTCAAGGAGGTGGGATGAGGTTAGTAGGTAGCTGGGGGTGCGGCTGGGGGTGGGAGGAAGGGATGGGTGAGAGGAAGAACCGGTTAGGGAGGCAGAGACAGGTTGGACTGGTTTTGGGATGCAGTGGGTGGGGGGGAAGAGCTGGGCTGGTTGTGTGGTGCAGTGGGGGGAGGGGATGAACTGGGCTGGTTGAGGGATGCAGTGGGGGAAGGGGAGATTTTGAAACTGGTGAAGTCCACATTGATACCATATGGCTGCAGGGTTCCCAGGCGGAATATGAGTTGCTGTTCCTGCAACCTTCGGGTGGCATCATTGTGGCAGTGCAGGAGGCCCATGATGGACATGTCATCAAGAGAATGGGAGGGGGAGTGGAAATGGTTTGCGACTGGGAGGTGCAGTTGTTTGTTGCGAACTGAGCGGAGGTGTTCTGCAAAGCGGTCCCCAAGCCTCCGCTTGGTTTCCCCAATGTAGAGAAAGCCGCACCGGGTACAGTGGATGCAGTATACCACATTGGCAGATGTGCAGGTGAACCTCTGCTTAATGTGGAATGTCATCTTGGGGCCTGGGATGGGGGTGAGGGAGGAGGTGTGGGGACAAGTGTAGCATTTCCTGCGGTTGCAGGGGAAGGTGCCGGGTGTGGTGGGGTTGGAGGGCAGTGTGGAGCGAACAAGGGAGTCACGGAGAGAGTGGTCTCTCCGGAAAGCAGACAGGGGTGGGGATGGAAAAATGTCTTGGGTGGTGGGGTCGGATTGTAAATGGCGGAAGTGTCGGAGGATAATGCGTTGTATCCGGAGGTTGGTAGGGTGGTGTGTGAGAACGAGGGGGATCCTCTTGGGGCGGTTGTGGCGGGGGCGGGGTGTGAGGGATGTGTCGCGGGAAATGCGGGAGACGCGGTCAAGGGCGTTCTCAATCACCGTGGGGGGGAAGTTGCGGTCCTTAAAGAACTTGGACATCTGGGATGTGCGGGAATGGAATGTCTTATCGTGGGAGCAGATGCGGCGGAGGCGGAGGAATTGGGAATAGGGGATGGAGTTTTTGCAGGAGGGTGGGTGGGAGGAGGTGTATTCTAGGTAGCTGTGGGAGTCGGTGGGCTTGAAATACCGCCTCCTCGATCATGACCCCACACCCGAGCACCAAACCATCATCTCCAACACCATTCATGACCTCATCACCTCAGGGGACCTCCCACCCACAGCCTCCAACCTCATTGTTCCCCAACCCCGCACAGCCCGTTTCTATCTCCTTCCCAAAATCCACAAACCTGCCTGCCCTGGTCGACCCATCGTCTCAGCCTGCTCCTGCCCCACCGAACTCATCTCCACCTATCTGGACTCCATTTTCTCCCCTTTGGTCCAGGAACTCCCCACCTATGTCCGTGACACCACCCACGCCCTCCACCTCCTCCAGGACTTCCAATTCCCTGGCCCCCAACACCTCATATTCACCATGGACGTCCAGTCCCTGTACACCTGCATTCCGCATGGAGATGGCCTCAAGGCCCTCCGCTTCTTCCTGTCCCGCAGGCCCGACCAGGCCCCCTCCACCGACACTCTCATCCGCCTAGCGGAACTCGTCCTCACACTCAACAACTTCTCTTTTGACTCCTCCCACTTCCTACAGACTAAGGGGGTGGCCATGGGCACCCGCATGGGCCCCAGCTATGCCTGCCTCTTTGTAGGTTACGTGGAACAGTCCATCTTCCGCACCTACACAGGCCCCAAACCCCACCTCTTCCTCCGGTACATTGATGACTGTATCGGCGCCGCCTCTTGCTCCCCAGAGGAGCTCGAACAGTTCATCCACTTCACCAACACCTTCCACCCCAACCTTCAGTTCACCTGGGCCATCTCCAGCACATCCCTCACCTTCCTGGACCTCTCAGTCTCCATCTCAGGCAACCAGCTTGTAACTGATGTCCATTTCAAGCCCACCGACTCCCACAGCTACCTAGAATACACCTCCTCCCACCCACCCTCCTGCAAAAACTCCATCCCCTATTCCCAATTCCTCCGCCTCCGCCGCATCTGCTCCCACGATAAGACATTCCACTCCCGCACATCCCAGATGTCCAAGTTCTTTAAGGACCGCAACTTCCCCCCCACGGTGATTGAGAACGCCCTTGACCGCGTCTCCCGCATTTCCCGCGACACATCCCTCACACCCCGCCCCCGCCACAACCGCCCCAAGAGGATCCCCCTCGTTCTCACACACCACCCTACCAACCTCCGGATACAACGCATTATCCTCCGACACTTCCGCCATTTACAATCCGACCCCACCACCCAAGACATTTTTCCATCCCCACCCCTGTCTGCTTTCCGGAGAGACCACTCTCTCCGTGACTCCCTTGTTCGCTCCACACTGCCCTCCAACCCCACCACACCCGGCACCTTCCCCTGCAACCGCAGGAAATGCTACACTTGTCCCCACACCTCCTCCCTCACCCCCATCCCAGGCCCCAAGATGACATTCCACATTAAGCAGAGGTTCACCTGCACATCTGCCAATGTGGTATACTGCATCCACTGTACCCGGTGCGGCTTTCTCTACATTGGGGAAACCAAGCGGAGGCTTGGGGACCGCTTTGCAGAACACCTCCGCTCAGTTCGCAACAAACAACTGCACCTCCCAGTCGCAAACCATTTCCACTCCCCCTCCCATTCTCTTGATGACATGTCCATCATGGGCCTCCTGCACTGCCACAATGATGCCACCCGAAGGTTGCAGGAACAGCAACTCATATTCCGCCTGGGAACCCTGCAGCCATATGGTATCAATGTGGACTTCACCAGTTTCAAAATCTCCCCTTCCCCCACTGCATCCCTCAACCAGCCCAGTTCATCCCCTCCCCCCACTGCACCACACAACCAGCCCAGCTCTTCCCCCCCACCCACTGCATCCCAAAACCAGTCCAACCTGTCTCTGCCTCCCTAACCGGTTCTTCCTCTCACCCATCCCTTCCTCCCACCCCCAGCCGCACCCCCAGCTACCTACTAACCTCATCCCACCTCCTTGACCTGTCCGTCTTCCCTGGACTGACCTATCCCCTCCCTACCTCCCCACCTACACCCTCTCCACCTATCTTCTTTGCTCTCCATCTTCGGTCCGCCTCCCCCTCTCTCCCTATTTATTCCAGTTCCCTCCCCCCATCCCCCTCTCTGATGAAGGGTCTAGGCCCGAAACGTCAGCTTTTGTGCTCCTGAGATGCTGCTTGGCCTGCTGTGTTCATCCAGCCTCACATTTTATTATCTTGGAATCTCCAGCATCTGCAGTTCCCATTATCTCTGATAGCCTTGAATGAAGTGGTGCTTTTGGAGAAAATGTGCTTTCTCACTTCTCCAAACTTCTTGTGTCACTTACACCTTCACATCACCTGCAAATACACCGGTACTATCCCCGCATTCTGCACTGCTCACCTTGGTCCTTGTTCTTCAGAGAGCAGTTGGCAAAATGACACACAAATAATATTCCTCGTGGTATCCCTTCTGTTTTCTTCAGAGAGATTCCAAGGGGCTAATGAAAAAGAACCTCCCTATCCTTGTCTCTATTTTGCCTTAGGTGCTAGTCATTTTCAAACAAGAGAATGACATTTGCCTTTCCTAGTTACCAGTATCAGCCACTAGAAACAAAAGCAATAGGACCAAGTTATTTGAGTCTGCCCTGCTATTCTCTAATGATCAGATTGTAGCCACAACTTCACTTTCCTGCCTGCCCCCAGAAGCTTTGCATCCCTTGTAAATTAAAACTCTGTCTAATTCAGAACCAGGCTCCACTGCTTGTTGAGGGAGAGAATTCCAAAGTGTAATGACCTCTTTCAAGATGAGATTCTTCCTCAGCTCTGCCTTAAGTTGGAGAACACCTTATTTTGAATCTGTGCCTTTGATTCTGGACAGTACTGTCAGGGAAAACATCCTTCTCACAACAGCTACTTTGTCAATCTCCCTCAGAACCTTCAGTGTTTTACTAATATTACTGCTGGGAGTGGAAACCCAGTTTCTTCAATGAGAACAGGTTATCCCACATTGAACAGGTCAGCCCTGGTCCGTGCAACATTTCAGACTGGGCGAGAGTGGGTCCCAGTTTTAGATTGACCACACCCTGTGAGTAAATGTGCTCAGTTTGCATAATACTCACGTGTCTCCAAAGAGTCCATGGTAATATCCAAAATAGACAAGTGACTGGTCGTTGTAGAATGTGCTGCTCAGTCCGTTCCCAACTCCGTACCCCTGGAACACACAACATAGTTTCACCAAAACAAGCTTGGCTCTTGTCCACACTCCACCCTCTCGCCCAACTCCAGGATGTACAAGTGTTTGTATTCACTGGAAACTCTGCAGCCTACACCAGTGAGGATCATTCTCAACCCTCAAGCCAGGAGATAATGAGTTTGATTCCCGCTGCACATACTGAGGGCAAGACCAAAATCCTGAGAGTTCTTCACGAGCAGAGATAATGTTTTTGGATAAGAAGTTAAACTAAATCTCTGCCCCTCAGATCATGTAACCCCTACAGTGTGAAAGCAGGCCATTTAGCCCATCAAGTCCACGCTGACACTCCAAAGACCATCCCTCCCAGACCCACCCCAACCCTGCAAACCTGCATTTCCCAAGGCTGGCCCACCTTTCCTACACATCGTTGGACTGTGGGAGGAATCCCATGCAGACACAAGGAGAATGTGCAAACTCCACACAGTAAGTTGCCCGAGGGTGGAACTGAACCCTGGTCCCTTGCGCTGTGAGGCAGCAGTGCTAACCACTGAGCCGCCGTGCCACACCACAATGATGGAAAGGTCCCATGACACTATTTCAGAGAAGACTGCTATTTGGTTCCTCCAAATGTTATCTTTCTTTCGCATCAGTCAATCAGGTTTCTCCAGCCATTATTACATTGCTGTTTCTCAGAGCTGCCTGTGCAGAAATTGGCTACATTGCAATACTAATTCTACTTACTACCTCAGTGGCTGAGAGGCTCTCTGGAATGTCATGATAAAATATGAAATGCAGGCTTTTTATTCTCTCACATTAACACCCCTTTTATCTAAGGCTTCAGTCTCACATTCAAAGTATGGGGACAGGGTTAGGGTTAAGCAATGACAGGTAGGGGAACACGAGGCTGGGGAACCAACAAAGGCAGATCCGAGTCTATAGGAGAAAGAATTGCAAATACCTTGAAGTTAATCGGAGCTGGTCCATCTGCAACTTTCAGGCTTAGGGTTGGTGCATAAACGCCCCCATAACTTTCACCAAAGATATAAAAATCGTTGCTCTTGAAGCTGGGGAACTTATTGAAGAAGTCCTGCAGGGCCAGATAGTTGTTTTCTGCAACCTGGCAAAGTTGGAAGAAGAAAATGATACCGGGGTTAATGCTATGCTCCCTTAGATGAAGGAACTACAGTGAGATGGAATTCATTCACTTCCCAAGATATTCCGATTTCAGCTGTGGTTCAGTGGGTACTTTTGCCTCCAATTCAGAAGGTGTGGGTTCAAGCTCCACTTGAGATACTTCAGAGAGCAATCCAGGCTAACATTTCTGCACTGCTCCAGGAGATGCCCTTCAGGTGAAACACCAAACCATGGCCCCCAATACTTCTCTAGCGGATGTAACAGATCCATGGCAATATTTTAAAGACTACCTTGGGAATGCCTGTGGGACATCTGGGATCTTACTCTGCCCAAATTGACTTCTACAACAGGCTACAGTTCAAAAATCCCTGTTTGGCTCTAAAGCTACTGAGATTACCTGAGGTAGTGAAAGATTTTAGTGAAATATAAGTTCTTTGATTAGATAATGAATCTAAGTAGTGACATGGAGCAGTGTATAAAGTACTAGGAATCTGATGTATTTCATTTGCTCACATTTCAGAGGGGCCTCTAACTATTACCAAAGTAGTGATGTGAACATAAAGTAGGAAGGCAGAGATCAGGGGCCAAAATAATGATGAGAGTTAATGAACAGGAGAGAGTTAGTTCTGTCACCAGACTGCAGTCACAGGCAGGAGGCAGGAATTCCTTGTGCACATTATTGCCTTTTGATGAAGTTGTTTAAGTGTGCTTACATTTCAGTAGTCTGGGTAACTAGGCCAATCTCATGCTATCACAGTGTAGTTCTGATTTGGGTAACTTGATTCACAAGCTGATATCTGGATTAACAGAGTGGAATGCCACTCCTTTTCTCAGTGTGAATACTAGACCAAGAATTGGTGTTTCAGGTTCCAAACAAATCAAGTGCAATGAGGATCCTGCAGTTTGAAAATCACCTCTTTGCAGAGAGAGATGTGTCCCAGTTAGCACAAGGTACACAGTAGCTACCTTGCATGACACATCTGGTTGGACACAGGAAATATACAGCCCTATGTTTAAGGGTTCAGTGTTTTGTGATCTACAAATACATTTCTACTTGCTCCAATCTTTGTTAGTGTGATTGTGGTTTGGTAGAGGGTGGATGATGCATTGTTAAATTTGATTTTTGATTTGATTTATTATTGTCACATGTACCTAGGTACAGTGAAAAGTTTTGGTTTGCCTGCAGTACAGGCAGATCATACCATACAAGGCTCATAAGGGTAACAGAACAGAGCAAGGAATACAATGTAATGGCTGCAGGGAAGGTGCACAAAGAGCGAAGCCAACATTAAATTTGAAATTTGATAGGTCCATTCAGAAGTCTAATAAAGTGAGGAAGAAGCTGTTCTTGAATCTGTTGGTACTCATTTTGTATCTTGTATTTTGTATTTTTGTATCTTGTATCTTCTGCCCTACAGAAGAAGTTGGAAGTGGTTATAACCAGGATGGTGGGTTGGTGGTGGTCATTGATTATGTTGGCTGCCTTCCAGAGGCAACGGGAAGTATAGTTGGAGTCAATGAATGGAAGGTTGGCTTGCGAGATGGTCTCGGCTGTGTTCACAAGGTTAATAGGATGATGCTGGAGGTTGAGGTTTTTTTTAAGATTCAAAGTTGATGTGTCCAATGAACAAATGGCCAATATGATGCATTTGTGCATGCATAACTCTATTTAATGCCTGCACACTGGTATAAACCACATGCCAACTGCATGCACACGCACATGCACACACACTACCAGATCCTTGGACAGGCACCATTCACAAAGTCCGCACAGGGTTGGAGGGCAGTGGTGGGGAAGGGAAGTGAGCGCTGAAAAGAACAGAATGCTTGATCTCTCTCCACGCCCCACTGCCACCTTGGTCCCCTCCCTCTGGGATTGGTTTCTTGCTCTTCTCTACAGGTTGATCTCTCTTCCCTCCCTGGGTTGTTACCTCCCCCCACCCATCTTGTCAACATTGAGCCAGTCCTATACACTTACGCAGTGCGGACTTTGATGCAACAACGTCCGCATGCGCAGCTCCAGTCTCCGCCAACATGGTGTTGTCCCTGGAACATTGCTGAACTCTGTTGCTTATTCAATGTCATCTCAACTGTAAACACTCTTTGACCCAGTGCGAGCTCAACACAGTAACATCCCCTCCCACAGTGTCTCGATTATGGGACCTCTCACATCATGGCTGAAGGAGTTTATTATTGATTTAGTTCACCCTTTAATGCCCCCCAGTAAACAGGTGGCACCATCTGGCAGGGCCAAACAGAGGAAGCAAGCTGGCCTCAGTACCTCATTATCGTTGGTGGCGTAGTTTTGATCATCCGAGTAGGAGAAGCCAACTCCGGCCGGAGACTCCAGGTACAGAACATTGGCCACTTTATTCCAGCTGTACTCATTGATGTAGAGTGTACTGCCATCATCATTCACCTGGAAGTAACACACAAGAGTCAGTGACCTCCAACTCGCCATCACCAATCCTAGTCTCCACATTCCACACCGCCCTTGCGCCCTGTCTCTAAATTACCACTGCCTGATCCTTAAAAAGAAGTGGGCGCAGAGACAGCCGACATTTGTTACGATTTTCCAAAATTCCTGAGATTCTGGAAGTAGATTAAAAACAGCAAATGCCTCACCTTTGTTCAAGATTATAGCCAGCTAATTAGAAAATCATATGGTCTCGTTTTTAGACAAAAGGAAATCTTGTTTTAAATAATTTGTTGGAGTTCTTTGAAGAAGTAACAACATGGATAAAGGGGAACCTACGGATGTAGTTGGACTTTCTAAAGGAACTGGATGAGATGCCACATCAAAGGTTAATGCACAAACCAAAAGCTCATGGTGTAGGCATATTAGCATGGATAATGGATTGGTAAGGTAGCAGGAAGTAGAGGGTAGAGATAGATTGGGTCATTTTTGCATTGGCAAACCATAAGTAGTACAAGTAAAGGTAAGGTCACCATAGTCCTACCATTCTATAAGTCTGCTGACTGATTTGATAGAGAGAGAGCATACATTGCTGCAGGGATCAACACGAGGCTGAACTATTTGCAACCTATATGATGAATTTAATGAAGGGACTAAAAGATAGAGGAACAGAATTAGGCCGTTCACCTCATCAAGTCTGCTCCTTCATCCAATCAAGACTAATATGTTTCTCAACCCCATTCTCCTGCCTTCTCCCCATATCTTTTGATCCCCTTATTAATCAAGAATCTACAGGCCTCCACAGCCCTCTGCAGCAATGAGTTACACAGATTCACAATTCTCCGGCCGAAGAAATTCCTCCTCATCTCAGTTCTAAAGGGTCATGCCGTCACTGTTGGGTTGTTCCCTTGGATTCTCCAGTCTCCTACTGGTGGAAACGTCTCCACATCCACTCTATCCAGGTCTCTCAGTATTCTGTAAGTTTCAATGAGATATCCCTCTTATCCTTCTAAACTCCACACAGACCCGGAGTCCTCAACCGCTTCTCATATGACAAGCCCTTCTTCCCTGGGAAGATTCTTGTAACCACTTGTGAATGCCCTCCAAGAACAGCACATACTTCTTTGGAAACAAAACCCAAAACTGCTCACAATATTCCAAATGTGAGCTGACCAGAGCCTTATACCGCTTCAATTGTACATTCTTGCTCTTGTCTTCGTGCCCACTTGTATACTAACATTACATTTACCAAAGTGCATAAATTCACACTTTCCCACACTGTATTCCATCTGCCCCTTCTTTGCCCACTCTCCCTGCCTGTTCAAGTCCTTCTGCAGCCTTCTTACTTCTTTAATACCAGTGTCCCTACACCTATCTTTAAGTCATCAAACTTAACCACAGTACTCTCATTTCCTTCCTCCAGATCATTGATTTATATTGTGAGCAGTTTCCCAACAATGACTCCTGCGTAATTCCAGTAGTCAGTGGCTGCCAACCTGAAAAAGACCTCTTATCCTCACTCTCTGCCTTCTGCCAGTTGGCCAATCCTCTATCCATGCCAGTTATTTGCCACGAACACCATGGGGTCTTCTCTTAACTAGCAGAGTCTGTGTGGACCTTGTCAGACGCCTTGTGGAAATCCAAATGGATCGTGTTCACTAGCTGTCCTTTGTCTAAAGTGAGCTGTTCTTGATGATGCCATGCTGACAGATCACTATTTTACCATACACTTTGAATTACTCCACAGCCTCATCCTCAATAATGGACGTAATGTAATGCAGCTAACTTTATGTTTCTTTATTCATTCATTCATGGGATGCAGGTGTTGCTGGCTACTCAGCATTTATTGCCCATCCCTAATTGCCCAGAGGGCAGCTAAGAGTCGACCACATTGCTGTGGGTCTGGAGTCACATGTAGGCCAGACAGGATGGTATATGATAATTTGCAGATGGTGCCAAGATAGGTGTGGATGGTAAGATAGGTAGAAAAGTAAATTGTCAGGAGGAAGTAATGATTTTACAAATATAAATAGATAGGTTTAGAAGAGTGGACAAAATTTGGCAGATAGAATATAATGCAGGAAAAATGTGAACTTGTCCACTTGTCAGGAAGAGTACAAAAACAGTATACTCATTAAAGGGAGGGAGTTTGAAGAATTTAGTGGTACAAAGGGCTCTGAATGACTGATTATGAATCACAAAGTTAGCACACAGCTATAGCAAGTGGTGAGGATGGCAAGTGAAATGTTGTTTGTTGCAAGGGGAATGGAATGTAAGACTAGGGATGTTTTTACATCAGCTATACAGAGCATTGGTGAGACCGCTTCCGGCATACTGTGTACAATTCTTTATTTTAAAAGAAACTGCTTTGTAAGCAGTTAGAGAAGGTCTACACAACTCATTTTGTAATTTGATACTATGAAGAAGGGTTGATCCATTACCCATTGGAATTTAGAAGAATGAGAAGTTATCTTAGTGAAATTTTAGAGATTCCATTTTTTCTTTGGGAGTCATTTCTCTATAGGAGTCTCTTCCTCAGAAAGTACTGGAATTTGGGTCTTTAAAGTTCAGGGTTTAGTTACATATATTTTTTATAGGAGTTAAGAGTTATTGGCAGCAGGGCTAGGGGAAATCAGTCTGAAAACTCAAGATAAAGCCACAATCAGACCAGCTATGATCTCACTGAATGACAGTTAACACTGCTGCAGTAAATCTCAATCATCACCCTTTTGTAAAGGAGATACTTACATGCAGAGGTCCATTTTCAGCAAGGAATCCATCTAAGGAACTGCATCCAGGTCCACCGTTCAGCCACAGGACCACAGGGTCAGTATCTGGGCTTCGCTGGGATGTTACAAACCTATGGGAGACACATTGGAAAATTGACATCCTCCATTGAGGACTCAGGATCTTGCAGCACAAAGAGAAGATATTCAGCTGTTTGTAACCCTGCCAGCTGTCTGCAGGTACATCACAGAAAGTTCTACTCCCCTTCCTATTTCTCTCAGCCCTACAGATCTCTCCGCAATCACAGCCCCCTCTCATGTTAAGCCCATTATTCCGTTCTGCCAAGTGCGATTGAATCTGGTTCATAATTATAGACATCTAGACTGTAACCACATGAGATGTAAAATTATTTCTTATGTTGCCCCTGGTTTGTTTGCCAATTATTTCCAATCAATGTCCTCTAGTTTTTGATCCTTGCACCAGTGTGAACAGTGTCACCTCTAATCTACTCTTGGTAGCAGATTGGACTAACCCACTTGAAGACAAGTCTCCCACCAGATCATTTCTTGCTCTCGTCTTTTGAAAACATTGATTCTATTCAGCCATGGATGCATTTTCCAAACAAAAAAATGTCATTGGAAACTTTGATACATGAAAGGATTCAATGGGATAGACATGGGGAATCTATTTCCTTTACTGGATTAAATCTAGACCAAGGACGCTTAATCTTAAAAGTATTGTTAGATCCTTTTAGATCAGACACTTAGTTGAAATCACAAATCCATCCATCAAGGCAGTGGATTCTTTCAGTGGGGAATTGGAGCTTTCAGGACTCAGACCAGCAGAATTTTGTTGGGTAAATTCATCCAGGAAATGGGGTAAAGGTGAGATCAAGGCGAGATGCAAATCAGCCCTGAGCTGATGAATGGTGGCAAGGCTGGAAGGGCTGAATGGCCTCTTGTTCCTATAGGATTAGGTGTGGGAAGCCTGGACACTTTTCACTGCCCCTAGCCCAGGGGCACTGAGACCAATTGTTACAGCCAACTGAAAGGAGGGATCTAGAGAAAACCAGCAGCGCCCAGTGTTGTTCAAGTCCATTCAGGGACAGTTTCTCCTTCTCTGGGAAAGAGACGAGGCAGCTCTTAGATAATCCCACTGCCTCGGCTCAGTATTTCCATTTTTAACCAAATACAATGGCTGCTCCAGTACAGCCTGCGTGCTCTCCTCCATCACCTTCAGCAGCACAGTGAAAACTCGAGATAACAAAGTGTGGAGCTGGATGAACACAGCAGGCCAAGCAGCATCTTAGGAGCACAAAAGCTGACGTTTCGGGCCTAGACCCTTCTTCAGAAAAGGGGGTGGGGGAGAGGATCCTGAAATAGATAGGGAGAGAGGGGGAGGTGGACTGAAGATGGAGAGAAAAGAAGATAGGTGGAGGGGAGAGTATAGGTGGGGAGGTAGGGAGGGGATAGGTCAGTCCAGGAAAGACGGACAGGTCAAGGGGGCGGGATTTGGTTACCTCCCCACCCATACTCTCCTCTCCACCTATCTTCTCCTCTATCCATCTTCAGTCCGCCTCCCCCTCTCTCTCTATTTATTTCAAGATCCTCTCCCCATCCCCCTTTTCTGATGAAGGGTCGAGGCCCGAAACGTCAGCTTTTGTGCTCCTGAGATGCTGCTGGGCCTGCTGTGTTCATCCAGCTCCACACTTTGTTATCTTGGATTCTCCAGCATCTGCAGTTCCCATTTTCTCTGATCACAGTGAAAACTCAGTTCCTTTTGTGAATGTAACCAGCAAGTGCCATTGGTAGGAATAGTGAGTGAGGAAGAGTGGCAGCAAATACTCATTATGCGTTAAACATTTGAGAAGGGGCTTTGATTGTGAAAAGTAGAGAGTTGGGAATATAAAGCGAGACAGTGCATTTATTTAGTACTGGTCTCGATTTTCACACACGTTGAAGTACAGTGTGTTGTTATGTAGGAAACACTGCAGCCACCAGCTATGCATAGTTAGAATAACCAGATAAATGCTTCTTGTGACATTGATTGAGGGAACTACTGGCCAGGGGGACAGTTCCTCTTTCTTCCTGGGATCGTTTGCATCCAGCTGGCCAAGCCGATGGGATTTAATTTAACCTCTCATCCAAAAGACAGCACCTCAGAGAGCAGTTCCCATTATCTCTGACCTCAGAGAGGATAGTCTACCCTTGGTGCTGCACTGAGAATAGAGCAACATCTCTGAGAAAGTACATCCCTTGTTACCTCAGACACCAGCATTGGCTTTTCCTACTATCTCTGTGAAAGTACTGAATGTTTAAGGACGAACCAGTGCAGGAGTGTAAAAAAAAGCTCAAAGAGAAGAAAGTGCTCCCTGCCTTCCTTTCCTGTCCCACTGAGGGCATTTTGACCCCTTGAACATGTGAAACATCTGCAGAACAGAGAGAGAGTGAGCTGCAATGCAGATGTGGGAGGGAAGGTGTCCATAGCAACCCAAATGTACAGACAAACATGTTCTACCATTCTTTCATTTAGATTTATCCAAACCTCAGAAATGTATGGCACGTAGCGAAGTCATTCAGCCCATCTTCTCTATTTCAGCCAAAAAAGACATGTCCCCAGTTTAATCCCACATGATCACAAGTAACTTCTGTCTCCTTTGATGTGTTAATGTACTGCAGCAAAACTGGAGTGCCTCCTCCATGGCACAATGTACAAGACCCTGCACTCCCCAAATATTGGGACCCCCTGTCAGCAGCTCCAGTTATGTCCAAGTGAAGGCAATTTACATTTGGCAAATAAAGAGCTGAAAGAACTATGGACGCTGGAAGTCAAAACAGAAACAAATTTCTGGTAAAACCCATTAGGTCTGGCAGCATCTGTGGAGAGAAATCAGGGTTTTGGGTCCAGTGAGCCTTCTACAGAATTAGGTAGCTAGGAAAAAAGTTGTTTTTAATGCAGAAGAAAGGGAGGGAGGGGGGCAGGAGTAAGGAGTAAATAATATTGTGGTCAAAATGGTGGTAATATGTACCCACATGGGCTCCACTTATGCCTGTCTCTATGGGATATGTAGAATATTCCTTGTTCCAGTCCAACTCTAGCCCCCACCCACAACTCTTTCTCTGGTACATCGATGAGATCATCAGTGTTGCTTCCCTCTCTCATCCAGAATTGGAAAAGTTTATCAATTTTGCTTCTAGTTTTTACCTTGTTCTCGCACACACACACACACACACACACACCTCTATGACGCCAGGTGAAGCAGCACTTTCATCTGCACTTCACTCACTCTAGTCTACTGCATCGCTGCTCACAATGTGGTCTTCTCTACATTGGAGAAACAAAGTATAGACACAGTTATCACTTTGCAGAATACTAACATTCTGTCTGCAAAAAAGACCCTGAACATCCAGGCCTGCTACTCCAACACACCACCCAGACCCCTGGCAACATCTCTGACTCAGGCTTGCGGCAGTGTTTCAGCGAAGCTCAGTGAAAGCTGGAAGAACAGCACCTCATTTTCTACTTGAGAAGTCTACAGGCTTCTGAACTCAATTTTCAGGGCTTGAGCTCCTTCTGTACGCTTTCCCACCCCCATACACTAGGCCTTGTTATCACAAGGTCTGCTATTATACACAACCAATTGTTAGCCACTAATAATCCCCATTAGCAGCTATTCATTCTCCTAGGCTGATTGATGTTTAGTCCTTACTCCTTCACCCCACCCTTTGCATTAAAAACAAGCTTTTCACTAGCTACGATAACAAAGTGTGAAGCTGGATGAACACAGCAGGCCAAGCAGCATCTCGGGAGCACAAAAGCTGACGTTTCAGGCCTAGACCCTTCATCAGAGGGCTCGAAACATCAGCTTTTGTGCTCCTGAGATGCTGCTTGGCCTGCTGTGTTCATCCAGCCCCACACTTTGTTATCTTGGATTCTCCAGCATCTGCAGTTCCCATTATCTCTTTTCACTAGGTACTGTCACTTTACATTTGGCACTGGTTTGGAAGCTGGGAATTTGGCATTTTTAGATATCAATCCACCTTTAGGCTTCACTCCAGCTCTTTTTGTGACAGTTTACTCCCTTTAGCCTTCCATCCTCCCAAGAATTCCATAGGCTACTTGCTCAAAGCTGGGAGTTTGATTCCTGAGAGCCGGGGTGTGTACCAGCAGGTCTACATGCTGCAGGTCTGAGGATCAAGCCTCCTCCGAGCCCCTCTGAGGCTCCAAGGGACACGGTTTGTGGGTGTTGCTATGAGGTCCCCTGGCTGAGGACTGGTCAAAATTCCAGTACTCCCTCCCTTACTTCAATGTGGACTGAAATGCTTCAAGTAAGTGGGTGTCCCATCACCGTCTTTTCCAGAGCAATGAAGGATGGGCAGTAAATGTTGTGAATGATTGATTTGAACGCAATAAGGGCTGGCAAAGAAAGCAGCTTGTTAGTACATGTTGCAATTGAGAAACTTTGTGTATCACCCATTATCACCCTTGCCTCTCGGTCATAAGATACTGTATTTAAGCCCAATTACTTCTAGGTCTAGGGACGATAAATAGCACAAAATAAAGCTAGAAAATCTAAGTAGTATTTAGTATATCTGACAGCATCTATGGAGAGACAAGTAGGTAAACAGACTTTTGTCTAAAATCTTCCAGTTCAGGGAATGCTATACTGTCAGAGTAGAGTTGATCAGATGAGCTGTTAAATAAACCAAAGGGCATCTAGGAAGAGGCTTCACAGTGGGTCTGGAACATCCTGTTGAAGATGAGAAGGGAGTTTCCCTTGGTGTCTCAATCAATAGTTATCCCTCAAACAATTTCACAGAAACAGATTATCATGTTGCTGCTTGAGGGATGTCGCTGTGTACAAACCAATTGCTCTGTTTCCTATCTTACAACTGTGGCCACACTTCAAAGGGTAGTTGTAAGAAATGCTGCATGAGAGTCTAATATTTGCTCGCTCTTGTCTCACTGTTGCTGAATGTATATACCACGGGCAATCAATTAATTGAGAAGTGATTAAAAGCAGACTTCTGTATCACAATCTCCCCAACCCCACTGCATCAGCAAGTCCACAGTTCAGTGTGACCCAATTACAATGACCAATTCAGAACAGATCAGGGATTTTCACTTACAAAGAATTGAGGAGAGTGGGATTGACTAGCTGTGCCTTGTCTGTCATGCTGGGATAACTATACAATATCCCAGTACCAGTGAAGCCACATTCACTTACCAGTAGTGTAGATGTTGGCCAGGAGATGCCTGCAAGTAGCCAGACCACTGCTGGAAGTTCAGTCTGGTGTTCAGACCCGGTAACGAGAGGATTTCATCTGGAGAGTAATATGCCAGACAGCTACTCACACAAAGTAACAGCAAACTCCACCACATGGCTGTGGAGCAGTGGGACAGAGAGATGGAATCTATGTGACAAACACAGCACAGAGAATCCCCAAGGAATGTGGCTGCCTGGTTTAGTGGCTCCTTATATAACTGGGCCAGGAATCACATGGTCAATGGTGCATGAATGCAAGGAGGCAGGAATTAAAATATTAACATATGATAAGGAAAGAAATCACAAGGTATTAAAACAAATATAGAGGGTGTTGTAAACAGGTGAAATTTGTTATTTATGCTGAATAGCTTTGGTAAACTAACTAAATAACCAGTGACCCCAAACTGTCCTTTAAAATAAGGTTTCGAAGTAGATCTGTAGCTCGGGTTGTGGGTGTTGAGGTTGGTCGGCTCGCCGAGCTGGTTTGTTGTTCCGCAGATGTTTCATTACCGTGCTGGGTAACATCCTCAGATGAAGCGACGGTGTGTTTTCCCACCTGGTTTTTAAACTCTGGCGTCTGTTACGATGGATTGCCTCACTTGCGGGTTTCCTCCGTAGTGGAATGTATATGGAGTTGAGTTTAATGTGTTTATTAACAGCCTGCTTCGTGGAGTGCCATGCTTCCAGGAATTCTTGTGCTTGTCTCTGCCTAGCCTGTCCCAGGATCTTGGTGTTGTCCCAGTCGAAGTTGTGGTTCTCCTTGCCCATGTGGATATTGACATCTTCATTGATGCTTCATCAGAGGCTGCACTGAGGATGTTACCAAGCACAGTAACAAAATGTCTGCAGAACAACAAGCCAGCTCGGCGAGCCAGCCAACCTCGGTGTCCTTTAAAACCTTAAATACTGTGTAGATAATAAGCATTGCTCCCTTCAACTGCTGCTGGAGTTCCAAAGGTATAGAATCCCTACAGCATGAAAGCAGCCATTTGGCCCATCAAGTCCACACACCCCTTCCATGAGCATCCCACACAATCCCTGTAACCCTGTAATTCCTATGGCTAATCCACCTAGCCTGCACATCATGGATAATTTAGCATGGCCAATCCATCTAACCTGCACATCCTTGGAGTGTGGGAGCAAGCTGGACTAGCCAGAGGAAACCCACGCAGACACCGGGGAAAACGTGCAAACTCCACACAGACAGGTTCCTAGGCTGGGATTGAACCAGGGTCCCTGGTGCTATGAGGCAGCAGTGCTAACCACTGAGACCCCTAAGTTTCCCATGGAAATTGTATTTGCCTAAACACAGTCCAATTATGCATTTATGGAATAATTTAACAGATGTTAAATTCCAAAACAGTTCAAATTCTCCATTTGTTTTTGTGATTAAAGCATCACTGGTTAGGTCCTCACTTACCACCTATTCCTAGTTGGAATAATGGTCTGTGGTATTCGGCAGGAGGTTTCTTTGCCTGTGTTTGACATGTTGCCCTTGGACATCATGGAGTTCTGAAGTCAATGTTGAGAACTCCTGGGACAACTCTGTCCTGACTGTATGCCTTCATTTCTGGTGGGTCTGTCTTGCTGACAGGACAGGACATTGGTTGTAAGTTATGATACCATGAGTATGAATGTAATATCAAAGACAATATGTCAAATAGCCCAATCAGGAGTCAACTATGTTGTGTTGTGAATCATGTAAATAAGTAATCATATAATGAAGATATCATTGGGAAAGTGTGATCATACTAAAATGAAACGTATGCTTTGAAGCAATGTTAAGATAGAAATGAGGGCCTTAAGTTAATATAAAGCCAACTAGGCAGATTTGTGAAGTGAGCTGACAATGGTAGATAGGAAACTTGTATTAATTGATAGATGCTAGGAAATTTTAAAAAACTCACAATTCTGAAAGAATTGATGTTCTCTTGAGGAATTTAAATTCCAATGGAAAATTATTTCAATTATGAATAACTCGAGAAGTTTGAAACAGTGTTAGGAGAACAACATTTCAAAAGAGTACACAGTCTGAAGGCTGGAAGGCCTTTTAAGAATTCAACCAAATATTACCAAGAGACCTCTTAAAAGAGGAAACTAATATGAGCGTACGCCAGCAAGAAATACAAACACAGATTGTAAGAGCTTTCACAAGAGTATGAAAAAAAGGAGGTGATTAAGGAAAGTAAATATGGCTACCACAGAGATAGAGAGAGGGAAAATTATTTGGGGGAATAAGGAAACTGTAGAGAGGTTAAGCAGAGTCATATAGCATGGAAACAGGCCCATCGTTCCAATGTGTCTGCAGAGCTGGAGAGTACCAAACAGCCCTTTGTGCCTGCTCTGTTGTTCAGTATGGTCAATGACTGATCTTGGGCTTCAACTCCACTTATCAACCCATTCTCCACATCCCTCAATTCCCAGTGAGATCAAAATTCTGTCTCTGTCAGTTTTAAGTATATTCAATAATACATTTGCAATCACCAGAGATCAAGAATTCAATAACTTCACAACCCTTTAAGTGAAGAAATTTCTTTTTTATCTCAGGTTGACTAATTTCCTTTAGGGAAGGAAGTCTGCACTTCTTACCTGCTCTGGCCTACATTTCACTCCAGATCCACAGCAAATGTTGTTGATTTCTAACTTCCCAAAGAAATGGCCCTAGAAAGCCACTCAATAAATGTTGGTCCAGCCAGTGACACCCACATCCAATGAACACATATAAAAAAATTCTCCTAAACTCCGAATATAGACAAAAGGTACTCAACCTCTCATCTTGGTCAGCCCATCATGCCAAGATTCGATCTAGTCAAGTTTGTTGTCCAGCCTCCAGTGCAAGTATAAACTTTTTTGGTTATGGAGACCAAAACTGCACAGTACTCCAGGTCTAATTTCACCAAAACCTGATACAGTTGTAGCAAAACTCCTTGACTCTTGCACTCTAATCGACACTCAGTAACCCCTATCAACATGTTATTTACCTTCCTCATTACTGGCTGTGCTTGCATGCCAATTTTTAGAGTTCCCTCAATGGATTAACTCAGATCTCTCTGATCATGCATATTTATAAGTTTTATACATTTTAGAAAATATTCTGTTTTCTATTCTAATAATCAAAGTGAATAACTTGAGACTTTCATTCTCCATCTGCCATCCAGTTTCCCACTCACTTAACCTGTCTATAGCTCTTTGCAGCAGCCTTTTTATGTCCTTATAATAAAACAGAGAACTGCAGATACTGAAAATCTGAAACAAAAACCAATTGCTGGAGAAACTCATCACGTATGGCAACAATGTAGAAAGGAAACAAGAATTAACATTTCCAAGTCCAGTGACCCCATCTCAGAACAGATGTTCAATTTAATCCCAATTCTGCCTCTCTCTCTTTTTCTTTTCTCTTTTTTCACTTTTCTGGAAATGTTTTCCCTCATTCTTCTCTGTTGGACTTAAAATTTTAAGTTCTCCAGTTTTAATTTCTCTGTCTCAAATCCTCAGTTTCCAATTCTAAATATTTCTGCACCCATTTTGCAATGTCTGTTTTTCAGGTGCCTCTCCATCTCTTAAGCACCTTGCTATCCCTTCTAATTCTTCCATGGCCAGGGCTTTTAGTTTTTCATAAGTTATTTTGCCCTACTTTATGAAAGCATTAATATCACATGTGGGCATGTTACCATTTTAATTTTAGGTACTCAAAAAAACCTTTTTGCAGAAAGTTTTTGAACGAATAATTCATTTCCACAACTCCAAATCTGATGTTCACCTATGAAATTGTCATACTTGAGTTGCTAAATTTGTTACAAGCAGGTGAGGATGGGGAATGAATTCCACTCTTTTTAAACCCCTTTTGGTCAGTCGCGAGCAATTTTTAAGCATTTCTTTTACTACATATTTATCAGGTTCTCCTGAGTGAAAGAAGGAAGAATTTTATGATCCAATGGAAGAAAGAAAAATAAAAACTTGATATCAAACCCACAGACAAACACAGGTTATAAGTTTAAAAGGGAGAACGGTCACAGACAGGAAAAATAAAGGCTGTACCATTTAAAAGATTTGATTCCTTGAGAGGCTAGAATCTTTTTTTAACCTGAGACTACGGTTGTTTAACTATTGATAATTAATTATTTAATATATTAAATAATTAATTATTCTCAGCAGTTCTTGTTTACAAATCCATCTTTCCTTCTGTATGATCAGCAGCTCAAAATCAGCTATTGAAATATAACCAGATAAATAAAAAGCGGGACATAACATCAGCGCTTCGTCGGAGGCTCACTGATGATGTTACCTAGAATGGTGACAAAACATCTGAAAACTAACCTTCCAGCTCAGCGAGCAAACTCAAATCCATTGAAATATATTTCAGTGTATATTCCTGACCTTGGCTCCATTTGTTTCAAAGTTACTGACTGTCAGGGAAGCCTTTCATTTCTCAAAGTCTAAGGTTATTGTATTAAGCAGGAAAGGCAAATTTCTTGATACTGACTAAGTTACCTGGTTTCAATGTCTTCAGATAAAAATGATAATTTCAGTGCAGACAGTTCCTTTATTTTATTTCTTTGTGGGATGTTGGCATCACTGGCTGCACTCCCCACCGCTTATTTCTCATCCCTAGTTGCCCTTGAGAAGGTAGTAGTGACTGAGTAGCTTGCTAGGCCGTTTTGAGGGCCTTTCAAAGTTGACCACATTGCTGTGGGTCTCGGGTAACAGGTAGGCCAGACCAGGTGGGGATGGCAGATTTCTTTCCCTGAAGGGTGTTCATGAACCAGATAAATTTTTTTGACCTTCGGCAGTGGTTTCATGGTTATCATTAGATTCTTAATTCCAAATATTTGTTGAATTCAGATTCCACTATCAGCTGTGTGGCAGGATTCAGACCCAGGTTCCTGGAACATTAGCTGAGTTTCGAGATTAATAGTACAGCAATAATACCAGTAGGCCATCACCTTTCCAATATTCCATGTGTTATTCCACATGGATTTATGAAGCCTGCTTCAACTTGTGAATTTAAGTTCATGTTTCTTTGCTTTTAAACGCCATTTTTGTCAGTAAGATGGCAGGTATAATAATCATATGATGGAAGGTAAATTTTAATAGATCATCTTTAATGTTACCATACCAGTGTCCCGCTGCACCTACCCAGCAAGATACTTGAAACACTGTGGCTTCAGCCAATGGTTCAGTGGATATCATTCTCACATCCAAGATGGGAGTTTTTTGGTTCAAATCTCACTCCTGTGACTACAAACAGTGAGGAAGAGAAAACAATACTTTTCCCCAGGGCAGGGTTGACTGCCACGAGGGGTCATAGTTTTAAGGTGTTAGGAGGAAGGTATAGAGGAGACGTCAGAGGGAGGTTCTTCACCCAGAGAGTTGTGAGTGCATGGAATAGTTTGCCAGTGGTAGTCGTGGAAGCGGAGTCATTAGTGACATTTAAGTGACTGCTGGACATGCACATGGACAGCAGTGAATTGAGGGGAATGTAGGTTAGGTTATTTTATTTTTGGATTAGGAATATTCCACGGCACAACATCATGGGCCGAAGGGCCTGTACTGTGCTGTACTTTTCTATGTTCTATAATACACAAAAAAACATGAATAGTTTGGGGAAGTGAGCAGAATTGGAGAGAATGGGAAGTGCAGATGCTGGAGATTCCGAAATAACAAGGTGTGAAGCTGGATGAACACCGCAGGCCAAGCAGCATCTTAGGAGCACAAAAGCTGACGTTTCAGGCCTAGACCATTCATCAGAAAATGAGTAGAATTGTTGTATCCTTTCTTGGGATGTCAGCATCTCTGACTAGATAAGCATTTGTTACTCATCCTTAACCACCCTTCAGAAGATGGCCTTCATGGAGCACTGCAGTCCCTGTGATGTATCCATACACAGCACTGTTAAAGGAAGAGATAATGGGAACTGCAGATGCTAGAGAATCTGAGATAACAAAGTGTGAAGCTGGATGAACACAGCAGGCCGAGTAGCATCTTAGGAGCAGGAAAGCTGACGTTTCGGGCCTAGACCCTTTTTTCTGATGATTTTTTCTGATGAAGGGTCTAGGCCTGAAACGTCAGCTTTTGTGCTCCTAAGATGCTGCTTAGCCTGCTGTATTCATCCAGCTCCACACTTTGCTATCACTGTTAAAGGAATGTTATTTAATTAGGAAAGGCTTAGGGCAAAAATAAAGCAGCTTGGCGATATAGTACAGAACAAAGGGAACAATGGATTGTTCACGAAAGCATGTAGTAGCAGCAAGGCATGGTAGGCAATCAGTGGGAAGTGTAAACACAAAATTGGAAGGAAAATCCCAGATGAATATTGTTCTGAATACGACACATGCTGGCACTGCAGGTGATGCAATGGAACTGATAACTACCTTAAGATACCAGAGCTGTGAAGAATATTTAAAGAGCTCGGGATTGTTTATTGTGGTGTAGACGAGGTTTGGGAGAGATTTTATCCAAGATTCTCAAATAAACTGAAAAATAGAACCTCAATAACAGATTCAACACTGACACAAGATCCAGAGCCAGTGGGTATTTTGAAAAGGAACTTACACCGTTTAAATAACTTCATGAAATATTCGGTGAGTGTACTGTTCAGGAGAGACAGGTTGGGGAAAAAACTGAAAAATGAATAGTTTTTGAGGAGTGTGTGGTTGAGGAGTGTCAGAATTTGGGACTTGTCAGGAAATTTTTTTGTACCTTACTGTGCCTGACATTTTGAGATTTCCTTTGATAAAGGAGAGATTTCAAAGTGTATTTATTGAATTATTGGGATAACATGAGAGGGCTAGTTCTGTCACCAGATTACAGTCACAGGGCAGGAGACAGCAGTTCATTGTGCACATTATTTGTGTATTGATTAAATTGTTTAAGTGTTTTTACATTTCAGTAGCCTGGTTACCAAGGTTATCTCACGCTATTCCGATGTAGTCCTGATCCTGGGTAACTTGATCCACAAACTGATTCCTGGGTTAACTGCATAGAATCCTACTCTCTTTCTCAGTGTGAACACTGGGCCAAAGAGTTGATTTTTCTCAGGATGGAGAAGGAACAATTCAGAGTAACAATAATTAATTCTGTGAAAGCCGTCTTCAGTGGTTTTAGAATGGACCTCTGAATAACCCGGTGCCGTGTGAATTCTGGCCTTGAATAAATTGGAGTCATAGGTCATCACAGTAAATGGTAGCTGACCAAAAGGCAGCCTTCAAACAACAGATAGTTCGGGCACAGTCAACGTGCATCTCTTCAAAATGGAAAGTTGCAGCATACAAATCCAGAGCTCCCTGGATGAGAAAAGCAGAAACTACAATTAAAAAGAAAAACACTGTTCTTATGACTGATGTCTAGAAGAAAAAAAACTGAAAATCAGTCTGAATAAAGGAGGTTTGGAAAGATGGTGAAAAAGCAAATCAGAGAAACAGTATGGAAAGAGACTGCCAGCAAACATAAAAGGGAATCCTAAAGATTTCTGCAGGCATATAAATAATGGAAAAGTGATCAAGAAGCAGACTTACACACAGAGGCAGAAGGCATGGCCGAAGTGTAAACCAAATACTTTGTATCTTGCCACGAAAATGAAACTGCCCCGGTCATGATGACAGAGGACAAAATCCAGTCATTACAAAGGTTTGAAATTGATCAGGAGGTTGTACTGAATAGGTTGTTGGTATTTAAAGCTAAACAAAGCACCAGCACCCGGTGGGAAATGTGCAAAGACTTTGCAAATAATAACAGTGGCTATTACAGAGAAACTTGCAATAACTTTTCAGCCGAGATTTTCCCAAGGTATTGAAGGAATATTTGAGGGTGAATGCACCCACTGCCCTTTTTAGACTTTGAGTGCTGTTAGAGGATTAGTTAAAATGTAGGGAGCAGGGAAAGTGAGGCAATTTCAAGTTGGCAGGCACTGAGTGCCACAATATAGAAAGACAGAAGAAAGGAGCAGGAGGAGGCTATTCAGCCCTTTGAGCCTGCACCACCATTCATCACGATCCTGGCTGTTCATCCAACTCAACAGCCTAATCCTGCTTTCTCCCCATAACCTTTGATCCCATTCGCCCCAAGTGCTACATGTAGTCGCCTCTTGATTACATTCAATGTTTTGGCATCAACTGCTTCCTGTGGTAATGAATTCTACAGGCTTTGGGTGAAGAAATGTCTCCTCATCTCCGTCCTAAATCGTCCACCCCACATCCTCAAACTGTGACCTCTGGCTCTGAACACACTCACCATCGGGAACAATCCTCCCTGCTCCTAACCTGTCCAGTCCCATTAGAATTTTATAAGTGTCTATGAGTCTCGTTCATCTGAACTCTAGCAAAATTAGTCCTAACGTGGTCAATCTCTCCTCATTCGTCAGACCCGCCATCTCCAGGATCAGCCTGGTAAACCTTTGCTACATTCCCTCAAAAGCAAGAGCATCCATCCTTAGAAAAGGAGACCAAGACTGTACACCGTATTCTAGGATCAACATTGATAAAAAGACAATAACGTATCTAGTTTTGCTGATGATACACACCCCAATGAAAACATAAGCTGTAAGGAGGCTGTAAAGAGGTAATAGATGTATTATTTTAGTGTAAAATACTTGTGAGTGAAACATAATGTAGGAAAGCGTGAGGTTATTCATTTTGTACATAAGACCAGAACAACAGAATACTTTTTAAAAGCTGTGACACTTACTAATGTTGATTTTTGGAGAGACCTGTGAGAGTTCATACAAGGAGCACAGTAAGTTTTCATACAGGTACAGCAAGTAATTAGGAAGACAAATGGCAGGTTGGTCTTGGGTTGGGAGTCTGGAAAGTTTTTATAAGGCCTTGGTGAGATTACATTTGGAGTATTGCATGCAGTTTTGGTCTCCATATTTCAGGAAGGAAGCATTTGGAGGTGGTAAAGCAAATGCTGAATAGGTTAGTCCATGGCATGAAGAGGTTATCCTTTGAGGAGAGGCTGAGTAAATTTGGCCTGTATTCTCTAGAGTTTAGAAGAATGAGAGATAATCTGATGTAAACATATAGGATTCTGTTGGCGTTGACACTGACAGGTTGCTTCCCCCCATCTGGCTAGAATCTAGAATACAGGGTGTGTAGTTTAAGGATAAACGAGGTGATCATTTCGGACTGAGATGAGAATTTTTTTCACACAATGGGTTGTGATTCTTGGAATTCCGTAAAGGCTGTGGACGCTTCACCATTGAGTGTATTGAAGGCCAGGCAGATTATTGTCTCTCAAACTATTGAGGAATCAGGCAGGAAGGTGGAGATGAGCAGAAGATTAGCCATGATCATATTGAGGGGCAGGCAGAGCTCGAGAGTCATATAGCCCTGCCTGAACATCACACACAAACCATGTACACCTATGTGGAGACTCTCTCCACATATCACAAGATGGCTCAATGCATGAAGGGAGATGAGAAATTTCAACATCGGTCAGAGGCAAAACACAATTATGTTGCACAATAGAAGGAAGACATATGCTGCAAATCAGGAAGGACAGTATCTGGAGAAAGGGCAAGTACCAGGGGAGAGGGAAGTGGGGAAGAAAAGCTTTGTTGGGGACGTGATTGCCTTGTGGTATTATCGCTGGACTGTTAACCGAGAGACCCAGATAATGTTCTAGGCGCCCGAGTTTGAATCCCAAAACAGAAAATGGTGGAGTTTGCATTCAGTAGAAAAAATCTGGAATTAAGAATCAAATGATGACCATGAATCCATTGTTGATATTTGGAAAAAAACCCATCTGGTTCACTAATACCCTTTAGGGAGAGAAACTGCCATCCTTACCCTGTGGCATACTATCAGGATCCACTATTACAATGATTCTGCTGCCGTTATAACTATATTTCACTTTACTAGTTCCAATATTCAAAATTCCTCCCTCCCTCCCTAAAGCATTGACCCCTACTCTATGCCTTATTGCTTTTTGTGTTCTGAAGAAAGGTCACTGGATTCAAAATATTAACTGGATTCTCGTTTCACAGATACTGCCAGACCTGCTGAGTTACTCCATAAATTTCTGTTTTTGTTGTTCCTGATGACTGGTTTGTAATAATTCAGACAGGTTTTTGATACTTGGAATGTACAAAATCTTGTAGGTCTGATGTTTTCCATTTGTCAGGTCTGGCCTACATGGGACTCCACACCCATCACAATGTGGTTGACTCTGAACTGCCCTCTGGGCAATTAGGGATGGGCAACAGATGCTGCCTAGTAAACAACACCCTCATCCCAATTAATGAATAAAAAAAAGCAGAGGCCTCAGTCACTCAATGAAGAGGTAGAAGAGACTAGTGATATGTAAAGGTGCATGAAGGGCAAGCTTAATCTAAATCACAGCCCACTGTTCCAACAGCAATATCATGTAACATATCAATTGTTGGACACATGAACTAAATAACCCTGATTTTCAAGAGTTCAATGTTTTTGTAATTTACAAACATATTTCTACCTGCTTCTGTCTCGGAAGTGGTGACTTAGTCCCAAAGAAACAGCTGACACCATCTGGCAGGGCCTAACAGAGGAGGCAAGCTGGCCACAATACCTCATCGTCATCGGTGGTGTAGTTGTGCTCATCTGAGTAGGAGGATTCCACATTCAGAAGGTGTAGGTTGAAGTCCCACTTGAGAGACTTCAGTGAGCAAACCAGGTAGCTATCCCTGGCATCAACACTGAGGGAATGCTGCACTGTCAGCAGGGTTGTCCTTCAGACTTGCTGTTTATTCAAGTCCCCACTTCTCTCTCAAATATAGGTAAGAGATCCATGGCATGTATGTCAAAGGCAGGAAGATACTTATTGGAGGTGTGCTGGTTCATATTTTTTCCTCAAACAACATTGCAACAAAGCTGTTCCGGTCATTATGGGAGCTTCCGTTGCCTAAATTCACTGCTATATTTCTGACATTTCATTAATGGCAAAATTTCAAACTCCTTGTTTGATTCTGAAGCACTTTGAGATGTCTTGAAGTTGTGAAAAGTGCTATTGAAATACAGATTTTTTTAATCTTTGATCCTGTAACTAAACTGTCCTCAACCACAGAACACCACAAATTGAAAGCATCAGACCTACAAGATTTTTATGATCCAAGTATCAGAAACATAGAACATAGAACAGTACAGCACAGTACTGGCCCTTCGGCTCACGATGTTGTGCTGAACTTTTACCCTAAACCTGTCTGAATTAGTACAAGCCAGTGATCAAAAACAGAAATTTATGGAGAAATTCAGCAGGTCTGGCAGTATCTGTGGAAAGAGAATGTAGTTATTCCAGCTGTACTTATTGATGTAGAGTGTATTGCCATCATCATTCACCTGGAAGTAACACACAGGAGTCAGCGACCTGAATCCACAGTTACCAACTGCCCCATCACCAATCCTCGGTTTCCACACTTCCCAATGCCCTTCACCCAGAGGGCCTCAAACTCATCGTGGGAGATCTCCCAGTGTCTCGCACTAACTCTGGTTCACCCCAGTTTGCCATTGCTTTAGTTGTGGTTGAAACTGTTCACTGACCAATAAAAGATCATTTTCTTGGTGCCAAACTGAGAGGCGCCTTGTTGTTGGTTACTGTAGCTCATAGCTTTTGCTGAGCCTAGATTTCAGCTCTATTCCCTTCCTAGAAAGGCCGGAAGGAATTTTCAGCAGCTCTGTGGCCCCCTCCCTATCCTGTTCACTCTGTACACAGTCTCACATTTCATGTCAAAATACCATTCCCACTTTTCCCCATGGATGAGTATAAATAAAACACACAAAACAGGAGCAGTAGGCCATTCAGCCCTTCAAGCCTGCTCTGTCATTCAATATGATCATGTCTGATCATCCACCTCAGTACCCTCTCCCACTTTCATCACATACTCGTTAATCTCTTTAACCTACGAACTAATCTGACTTTCGTACAATGTACAATCCTGGATGGCAGTGAGCTAGACCAACCAGAGGATTGCAATTTCATTCCTAATTCGTATCCAGGGAGGTGAAAGGGAGAGGGGCAGCCTAGGTTTCCAATCAGGTACCACCTGAGGTTGGTAGGTGGGCATCGCGTCAGGACAGAACCAGGGACTCTAGCTGTTCCTTTCTCACCAGTCCAAGGGAGGTTAAAGCCAACACTGTTAATGAGCCAGAGATTAGCGGGCAGTGAATCTCAATCATTACCTTTCAGTAAAGGAAATACTTATGGGCAGAGGTCCACCTTCAAAGAGGCATCCATCTAAGAAAGGGCTCCCACGTCCACCTTTCAGCCAGAGGGTCTTTGACTGGGTTTTGCTGAGACCTCTCAAACCTACAAGATACAAAACACTTTGGAATGAATGACCTTGACAGAAAATCTGCAATTCCCTGGAGACATGAGGAAGGTTTTTTGTTAGATACTGGGTCGCATTAACCCTTTGGAAGGAGGGTCTCCCCAAAAAAAACCTGTTCCCCACCTCCTCTCATGTGTATGTTAATTCTGTCATTTCCTGGTGACACACTTTCCAACAGGAGTCAGCTGATTGAGAACGATAACTAATTAAAATAACCTGATGGGATAGTAACCAAGAAACTAACCACTTCTGGGCAAGTTTTAGCACACAAACTAGAATTAGACTCTTAAGCAGTTCTTACCCAAAACGGTGATGGAAATCCTGAGGCCACTCCCTAAAATCCCAGTGACTGCTGTCCATGGAGAATTGGAGTTCTCAGTACTGAGACCAACAGAGTTTTGTTGGGTAAGGTCATCAAGGAGTCGGGGTAAAGGTGGTGAGATCAAGTCGAGATGCAAATCAGCCATAAACTGCTGATTGGTGGTGCAGGCTGGAGGGGCTGAATGGCCTCTTGTTCCTAGGTGTGGGAAGCCTGGACACTTTCCATTTCCCTAGCCCAGGGTCACTGAGGCCTACTGTTATACCCTAACTGAAAGAAGGGACCTGTAAAGAAAACTGAAACACCTGTCAGAACTATTTGCAAATGTTTTTGAAGTCTGTTCAGGGGCAGTTTCTCTCCTTTCACTGGGAACGGGAACGGGGCAGGGGCAGCTCACAGGGCATCCACTCTTAGATAATCCCACTGTCTCTGCTCAGTAACTACATTTCCCACCCAGCACAATGGCTGATCCACCACGACCTGCATGCTGTCCATCATGACCTTCAGCAACACAGTGAACACTGTTCAATGATTGTTCAAGGCCAAACGGTGCTGGTTGTGTTGGAAATATCTAAAAGATAAGAAGGTCCTAACGGCTACTCCCCCTGTCCCCAGCACACCAAGGGCATTCACTCAACCATGTGAAGTGTCTGGAGAACAGCAAATAGAGGGAGTGAGGGTAACATGTAAGTCAGAGGGGAGGTATCAGCATGATTGCAGCCACGGTCAACTAATACATTGAGCTGTCCTTGAGATTGATGGCACAGATTGAAGCCATTCGGCCCATTATGTGTGCAAATATATACATGAGTATTTTTGAAATGCAATGAGGATTTATGGCTTTTATGATTTTATGACTATTTCAGGTAGTGATACCCTTTCTCCTCAAATCCCCTCTAACCCTATACCAATTTCAAAGGGTGACCCCCTGGTTATTAATCTCAATGCGGAGGAAAATAGATACTAATAACTCTAGACTCCTCATAATTTTAGACACCTCAATTATGTCTTAACTTCTTCCATTCCAAAGAAACCAACTCCTAACCTGTATAATATTTTCCATACTTCGTAGCATCCTGGTAAATTACCTCTGCACTGTTTCTTTTACAAAAACAATGTCTTTAAGTTGAATGAGAGATAGTAGGAACTGCAGATGCTGGAGAATCTGAGATAACAAGGTGTGGAGCTGGATGAACACAGCAGGCCAAGCAGCATCAGAGGAGCAGGAAAGCTGACGTTTCGGGCCTAGACCCTTCTTCAGAGAATCATCATCAGGCTCTTTTGTGCATTTACCATCTATTGAAATATCACGCATGGAATTCACAGTCAGATAGTGAAGGAAAAAGTACTCAACTCCAGTCACTACTTCATATTAAAAGAGCCACACAACACATGCAGCATCTCCACTCACCTATCACACTTTCATTCTCCTCCTACATTGGTTTGAAATAACAAAGTGTGGAGCTGGGTGAACCTTGATTTACCTGTCCAAAATGCAGCATCTCACATTTTTTCTAAATTAAATTCCATCTGCCACACCTTGGCCAATGCCCCATCTGATCAAGATCCCGTCCTACTCAGAGGTAACCTTCTTCGCTGTCCACTACACCTCCAAATTTGCTGCCATCTGCAAACTTACTAACCGTACCTCCTATGTTCATCCAAATCATTCATATAAATGATTAAAAGCAGTGGACTCAGCACCGATCCTTTGGCACATCACTGGTTACAGGCCTCCAAGTCCGAAAAGCAACCTTCCACCACCACCCTCTGTCTTCTACCTTCAAGCCGGTTCTGTATGCAGATGGCTAGTTCTCCCTGTATTCCATATGATCCAACATTGCCGACCAGTCTACCATGAGGAATCTTGTCAAATGCCTTACAGAAGTCCGCGTAGATCACATTGAACACTCTGCCCTTATCAATGCTCTTCGTTACTTCAAAAAACTCAGGTTAGTGAGACAATTTCCCTCACACAGAGCCATGTTGACTATTCCTAATAAGTTCTTGCCTTTTTGAATACATGTAAATCCTGTCTGTCAGGATTCCCTCCAACAACTTGCTCACCAACGATGTCAGGTTTAGTGGTCTTACTTCCCTGGGTCCTTATTGCCTTTCTTAAACAGTTGGCAGCACATTAGCCAACCTCCAGCCTTCAGGCACCTCACCTATATGGCATCCCATCAGCTCATACTTGAAATATGAACTAAATAAACATTTGGTCAGTAAATAAACACCAAAAGAGTGAGAAACAACCCAATTAAATTATTTTAAGATCTTGACGGGGCTTGACAAAGTGGATGCAGAGACGATTTTTCCTTTTGTGGCAGAATCACGAACTGGGAGGCACTTTAAAAAGCAGGGATTGCCATACAAGACAAAGATGAGACTTTTTTCCTATCAGAGGGTCATGAGTCTTTGAAACTCTGCCCTTGAATAGATGGAGGGGAGCAGAGTCTGAATCTTTCGAAGATGGAGGTGGGTAGATTCTCAGTTAGCAAGGGGGTGAAAATTAGTCAAAAGTTGATGGGAGCATGGATTTGACATTACAATCAGATCAGCCATGACTTTATTGAATGATAGAATAGGGTCAAGAGGCTGTTAACCCCTGTTTATATGTTCAAGAAAACAACAATATGCCATCACTGACATTATAAAAAAACCAGCATTGGCTGTCTAGTAACACAACATGAGTGCAGCTTCATTCACTTGGGACTAATATAGACATTGGTCAGGTCATGCCTGCAGGTCTGCTGTCTGAGGTCACACCTGTTGCTCAGACACAGATTGAGAGAAACATAGGTGACAGTCTGAGCTGGGACATGAACAACAGTTTTGGTAAAGTAACTAAATAAATGGTGTCCCCAACCTGTCCTTTAAATCCATGAAAAGAGTTAGATAATAACTAGTGTTCCTTTCAACCACTGCTGGATTTCCCAGGGAGTCCTCATGAAAACTGCACTCGCCCAATCACAGCCCAATTAAGGAAAGGCCGGTATTTATACGATAGTTTACCAGATTCTCAAGGTGTGCCTCAAACACTTTGTCCTCATTAATTTCTTTATTTGGCTGTAGTTCCTGACACTGTGTAACTTCTGACACTGCAGCACTCCCTCAGTATGGTCCAGTCTATAGAGGGGATCAGAGTGCTGGGTAGTAATTGGCCAAGTTGAATTTATCGTGCTTTTTGTGAACGTTGTACACTCGCCAAGTTTAAGGGCATTTAAATGGTCATTGGATAAACTAATGGATAATAATGGAACAGTGTAGGTTATATGGGCTTCAGAATGGTTTAACAGGTCAGCGCAACATGGAGGGCCGAAGGGCCTGTACTGTGTTGTAGTGTTCTATGTTCTATGATGTAGCTGAACAGGTATCCCCATTGTCAGGCGAGTGCCAGTGTTGTAGCTGTACTGGAAGAGCTTGGCTAGTTCTAGAGCACAAGTCTTCAGTACTATTGCTGAAATGTTATCAGGGCTCATAGCCTTGCAGTATCAGATGCCTCCAACTTGTTCTCGATATCATGTGGAATGAATTGAATTGGTTGGTATTTGTGATGCTGGGGATCTTTGGAGAAGACCGAGGTAGATCATCCACTCAACACTTATAGCGGAAGATTGCTGTAAAAGCTTCAGTTTATCATTTGCTCTGATGTGCTGGGCCCCCCCATCATTGAGGATGGCGATATTTGTCAATCCCCTTTCTCCAGTGAGTTAATTGTCTATCATCATCCCTCCGATTTGGTTCAGAATCCCTATTTCTAAGCCAGATCAGCAACAAACTTGTCCACTTAACAGGACTTTTCCAGTCAGACATCTGATGCAGATTCATCCCAACTAACATGATCCAGCACACAAATGGATCATTGCAGAAACCACGCCCCCTTCTAATGGTATACTGCAGGACATAAAGGACCAGATTTTCTAAGGAGTGGCTATCACTCCGAGATTGCTACTCCAGACCTTCTTTATGAGAGTAGGGAGAGCTGCATTTCTGAGAGGAGATTCCAGTCAGGTCTCCGTCAGAAATGCGGAACCACACTTTCATTCTGACAGTTCTCTCACAGTCTGGAATTGTCAGAGGAAGGGAAACCACACTTCATTTTTACAGCAGTCAGCTGCTGTATTCTGACACTGAAAGCTCTAGACTGTCAATCTGGCAGCTCCTGTTACATGGGGTAATGCTAGAGTGCCAGGTGGCTAGGGTGCCAGGTGGGGAGAAGGTAGGGTGCAGGGGTAGGATGCCAGATGAGTATAAGGTAGTTTGCCAGGTTAGTAGGGTGCCAGGCAAGAGGGTGGTGGCTGGGAAGGATTCCAGCTGCGTAGTGAGTAGGTTATTGGATAGGATGCCATCTGGGTAGGAGTTAAGATGCCAGTTACATGCCAGGGTAGGATGCCCGATGAGTAAAGTGAGTACTAAGGTGTTAAGGTACCAAGTTGGCAGGGTGAGTGATGCTGTGTTTAGCATGGTTTCAGATTGGGGGTGGAAATCAGTTCTGGCAGGTGAAGATTTAGGTGATTCAACTTCACAGTGACAGGAGGGATTGGGGGATTCAGTTCTGATCCAGCCTCCACTTGGTTTCCCCAATGTAGACGAAGGGGAAACCAAGTGGAGGCTTGGGGACCACTTTGCAGAACACCTACGCTCAGTATGCAATAAACAACTGCACCTCCCAGTCGCAAACCATTTTAACTCCCCCTCTCATTCTTTAGACGACATGTCCATCATGGGCCTCTTGCAGTGCCACAATGATGCCACCCGAAGGTTGCAGGAACAGCAACTCATATTCTGCTTGGGAACCCTGCAGCCCAATGGTATCAATGTGGATTTCACCAGCTTCAAAATCTCCCCTTCCCCCAATGCATCCCAAAACCAGCCCAGTTTGTCCCCTCCCCCACTGCATCCCAAAACCAGCCCAGCCTGTCTCCGCCTCCCTTACCTGTTCTTCCTCTCACCCATCCCTTCCTCCCACCTCAAGCCGCACCTCCATTTCCTACCTATTAACCTCATCCCACCTCCTTGACCTGTCCGTCTTCCCTGGACTGACCTATCCCCTCCCTACCTCCCCACCTATACTCTCCTCTCCACCTATCTTCTTTTCTCTCCATCTTTGGTCCGCCTCCCCCTCTCTCCCTATTTATTCCAGAACCCTTACCCGAACCCGCTCTCTGATGAAGGGTCTGGGCCCGAAACGTCAGCTTTTGTGCTCCTGAGATGCTTCATCCAGCCTCACGTTTTATTATCTTGGATTCTCCAGCATCTGCAGTTCCCATTATCTCTATCCCAGTTCTCTGTCTTCTTTTGTCAGCCAATCCTCTATGCATGTAATTTCCTTAATAACATATTACTCCAAAACCACAGGGTTCCACAAAATAGCCTAAAGTGATATACCTTATCAAATGCCTTTTGGATATTTAGGAATTAAATCTACTAGTTCCTTTTTATCTATCCTGCCTTTACCTCTTTGAAGAATTTCAAAAATATGTCAGGCATGATTCCATCTTCAGGACGCCATGCAGACTGCTTGATCATATGTATTTCTAAATGCTCTGCATTACATCCTTTATAATAGGCTTTAGCTTTTTCACAATGATAGACGTTATGTTAACTGGTTTACAGAAAGTCCCATTTTTGTCTCCGTCCCTTTTTGAATAAGACTGTTACATTGGGAGATTTCTAATCCTCTGGGACTTTTCCAGAAATGTAGGATTCTTGGAAGATTCCTACCAGTTTATCCACTATGCTTGTTGTTACTTTTCAATCATACCCTAGAATGCATCCAACAGGCCCAGGGGACTGTAGACCCATTAGTATCCCATTACTTTCTTTCTAGTGATAAGTATTGTGTTTATTTCCTCTGCTCCCCCCCCGCCCCATACCCCTTGATTATTTAGTATTTTTAGAATGCTGTTAATGCCTTTTACTGTTGTGATTACTTCTTTAAGGCCCATGGGGAATCACTAATTAATTTCCCTATGAAGCTCAGGGATAACTCTGCAGAACTGTTTGTCCCAGGTTGGGATGAGTCTGTACACCAAAAGGATTCTGGGTAATCAAAGATGGAGAACGGCAACAAATTGTGGCTGTAAGAGCTGCCTTTTTTGAGGTACTTTCAATGTTTGAGCTGATTTCCTTACATTCTAGGAGCAGGAATTACAGTTTTATGTGATGTTGCATTGTTTTGGAACAAAATATCAGAACAAAGGCACTTTAAAAAGAAAGAGGGACAAAGGTAGTGGCCACATGGGAAGTGAATCAAATGGAGAAATAAACCCGCACTACTGTCTGAACGATCAGTGAATCTTTTCCCTGGGGTAGAGGAGTCCAATCCTAGAGGGCACAGGTTTAAGGTGAGAGGGGTAAGATTTAAAAGAGACCTAAGGGGGCAACTTTTTCATGCAGAGAGTGGTGCTTGTATGGAATGGGCTGGCAGGGGGAAGTGGTGGAGACTGGTGCAATTACAACATTTAAAAAGCATATGGATGAGCACATGATGGGAAAGGTTTAGAGTGATATGGGCCAGATGCTGGGAAATGACAGGAGATTAATTTAGGATATCTGGTCAGCATGGATAAGTTGAACAGAAGGGTCTGTTTCCATTCTGTATATCTCTATTACTCCGTGAGTAGTGCCTCTATCCTGGTATTCAATAATAATTGGTGTTTCTTTCCAGTTGAGCTTCCTTGGTTATGACAATTGTGAAGACTGTGGCAAAAAGATTTAACTCCTCTGCCATTTCCTGCTTCCCCATCGTTATTTCCCCTGTCTCATTCTCTAGTGAGTCTGTATTCATTTCGGCCTCTCTCTTCTATTTTACATATTTAAAGAAATTGTTGCTGTCCATCTGAATATTTCTTGCAGGTTCACATTCAAAGTTTATCTCCCCCCCCCCACCCCCAACTCTGTTATTGTTTTTAGTCGTCTTTTGTTGGTTTTTAAAACTTTCCGAATCCCTTGGCTTACCACAAATTCTGGACAACATTGTATTTTTTCTCTTTCAATTTTACTCTATCTTTATCATTCTTAGTTCACCATGGTTGGCTTATTGCCTCCTCAAATGTTTCTTCCTCATCGACATATACAGAGTCACAGAGTTATACAGCACAGGAACCAACCCTTCCGTCCAAATTGTCCGTGCCAACCAGATAGCCTAAACTGATGTAGTCCTATTTGCCAGCATTTGGCCCATATCCCTCTAAACGCTTCCTATTCATGCACCCATCCAGATGCCTTTTAAATGCTGTAATTGTACCGGCCTCCACCACTTCCTCTGGCAGCTCATTCCATACATGCACCACTCTGCGTAAAAAGTTGTCACTTGGGTTGCTTTTAAATCTTTCCCCTTTCACTTTAAACCTAAATCGTCTAGTTTTTGACTTCCTTACCCTTGGAAAAAGGCCGTGGCTATTCACCCTATCCGCTCCCCTCATGATTTTATAAACTTCTATAAGGTCACCCCTCAGCCTGTGACACTCTGGGGAGAAAAAAGCCCCTAACTATTCAGCCTCTCCCTGTAGCTCAAACCCTCCAATCTGGCAACATCCTCGTAAATCTTTTTTGATCCCTTTCAAGTTTAACAACATCTTTCCTGTAGTCAGGAGACCAGAGTTGAATGCATTGTCCTAAAAGCGGCCTCACCAATGTTCTGTACAACCGCAAAGTGACATCCCAACTCCAATTCTCAATGCACTGACCAACGAAGGCAAGCATACCTAATACCTAATGCCTAATGCCTTCTTCACCACTCTGTCTGCCTGTAATTCCACTTTCAGGTCTTTATTGTCAGCCATGAACTAGTTTCTTAAAGAAAACACCATTGTTCCTCAGACATAATGGGTACTGTAGATGCTGGAGAATCTGAGATAACAAAGTGTGGAGCTGGATGAACACAGCAGGCAAAGCAGCATCTTAGGAGCACAAAAGCCTAGATCAGAAAAAACATCAACTTTTGTGCTCCTAAGATGCTGCTTGGCCTGCTGTGTCCATCCAGCTCCACACTTTGTTATCACTATTGTTCCTCAACGGTTTTTGCTGCTAAACTTCTACTCCAGGGAACCCCTCATTCCCTTGAAATTACTCTGATGTACGTTCAGTACAGTTGTTTCTGACCCCGGATTCTCTCACTCAATCTGAATGCTAAATACAGATACGTTATGTTACTGTTTCCCCAGGAGTCTTTCACTTCAAGATAATTTATAAAACCTGCCTCATTACATATCACTTAAAATAGCTGATTCTTGGTTGGATCCACTACTTATTTATTTTAGGAAACCATCCCAAATATATTCTATGGCTTCTTTCTCCTGGCTACCTCTGCCAATTTAATCTTCATGTAGATTGAGAAAATTAAAATCACCCATAATTTCATAGACCCCCCATGATGCAGAAAGAGGCCGTTGAATCTGCACTGACACTCTGAAGACCATCCTTCCCAGGCCTGCCACATTCCTCAACCCTGCATTTAGCATGCCCCATCCACCTAACCTATGTGTCTTTGGACTGTGGGGGGAAACTGGAGCACCCAGAGGAAGCTCACACAGACACAGGGAGAATGTACAAACTCCACACAGTCAACCAAAGCTAGAATTAAACCCAGGCCCTCGGCACTTTGAGGCAGCAGTGCTAACCTATGTCACCCTATTCTGTCTTTTGTCTACACCCTCATTATCTCCTGACTTATTCTCTATTCTGCCATATAGCTATTGTTCGAGGGCCTATCGACTACTCCTACTAGTGTCTTCTTCCCCTTGTTATTTCTTACCTCCACCCATGTGGATCTGCATTCTTCCAATCCAGGACTATTTCTTAGTATCGTACTAATTCTACCTGGTACATCACTTCAATCAAGTCACCCTCACTTGTCTAATGTCCAGCAAAAATAGGTCCAATCTGCCCAAACCTCCTTCATAAGATGATCTGCTCTTTCCAGTATCAACCTACAAACCTCCTTTGAACCTACCAAAATCTATACTGTCTATTGAGATGAGAGTTTAATAGTAAACATATGGTAAAGGATCCTCTGGAGGAAGACTGATCATAATATGATAAAATTTAAATTTTGGGGTGATGCTATTAAATTAGTCAAATTATTGAGTGATTCCCCTGAGTTGGATGGTGGTGAGTGCAACTCTTCTGATCAATAAGGAAATACAGACAAATTAGCCTGACATCAGCTTTATGGTAAATGTTAGAATCTATTATTAAATATGTCATGACAGGGCAATTAGAAAATCACAATGAGATAATTGTATGAGTTGTATGAAAAAGAAATTATACATGACAAATGCATGAGAGTTCTTTTGAGGGTGCAACTAGCGGGGTAGATAAGGGTGAACTAATGGGTGCAACACATTTGGAATTTCAGTAGGCATTCAGTAAAGTGCCACATGGATAGCACGGTGGCTCAGTGGTTAGCATTGCTGATTCACAACACCAAGTTCAATTCTGGCCTTGGCTGACTGTGTGGAGTTTGCGCATTTTCCCTGTGTCTGCGTGGGTTTCTGCCAGGTGCTCCAGTTTCCTCCCATAGTCCAAAGATGTGCACGTTAGGTGGATTGGCCGTGCTGTATAGTGTTCAGGGGTGTGTAGGGTAGGCGTGTTAGCCATGGGAAACGCGGGATTACAGGGATGGGGTGGTTCTGGGTGGGATTCTCTTTGGAGGGTTAGTGTGGACTTGTTGGCCAAATGGTCTGTTTCCACACAGTAGGGATTCTATTTTTATTTTAAATGTCATTACACAAGATTAGAAACAATGGAAAAGGGGTAGCATCCCAGTATGGATGTTAGATGCAAACAGAGTAGGAATAAATAGGGAATGGTAAAGTTTAACTGGAGTTTTGGTGATATAGGGGTAGTGTTCCTATCTCTGAACCAGAAGCTTCAGGTGCAAGTTGCAATCCAACGTGGGATGGCCAAGGATGGTGCATTCATAAGACAGTCAAACAGGTTGAGAACTTAACTTGTAAACCCTTCTGACATATACCAATAGCAAGTAATAAGAAGAGGAGACAGCCCTGGCCAGCAGATGGCAATGGCAAACCACTACTGTGCCTTGCCAAGCATCACCATTGGCTGACATAGAAAATCCTGTTCAGCTCTCTCAGAATGTTACAAGATTCTTTGAAATCACATTTCATTCTTCTAAACTCGTTGATGCTTTTACAATGTCACTCAATCCAGGCCACAGAAGAATATATTAATCTGCTGGATCTGATTCCTGTGCAAATTAAATTCTAAATTTGTAATCTGGGGAGACTGTTGAGATTTGGAAATGTTCAAATTCGTAATTTATTTTCTCTACCTCTGTTTCTCCCATCACAATATTTATTTTCCACTCTTTATTTCTTGTTCAATATTAATCGTCAAGCCTCATCATTCACCAAGTTGCCAGATATCCCTCCACTCTGACCACATAAACACCAGTCTGGACTTTAGCAACTTGCAAAGTAAATGAATTTTGAACTGAAGAGAGTGAGAGTTGATGTTGAATCAGGTAAGTTGTGAGCTTCCCCCATCCAACAAAATCTGAACCTCACTTTCATTCATTAATTTTAAGCGGAATCCAGCATGTGATCGAAATACAGTTGATGTGTACTTTCTTAATCTTTCAAAGGATGTGAGCGTTGCTTGCTAAGTCAGCATTTATTGTCATATAGTGATAGAGTCATAGAGCTGTACAGCACAGAAACAGACCCCTTCGGTTCAACACATCCATGCCAACCAGATATCTTCAATAAATCTAGTCCCATTTGCCAGCATTTGGCCCATATCCCTCTAAACCCTTCCCAATCATGTACCCATCCAGATGTATTGTAATTGTACCAGCCTCCACCACTTCCTCTGGCAGCTCATTCCATACACGCACCACCCTCTGCATGAAAAAATTGCCCCTTAGGTCCCTTCTAAATCTTTCCTCCCTCACCTATGACCTCTAGTTTTCGACTGGGTAAGAGATCTTGGCTTTTCACCCTATCCATGGCCCCCATGATTTTATGAACCTCTACAAGGTCACCGCTCAGCCCCCGACACTGTAGGGAAAATAGCCCCAGCCTATTCAGTCTCTCCCTGTAGTTCAAACCTCCAACCCTGGCAACATCCTTGTAAATCTATTCTGAACCCATTCAAGTTTCATAACATCTTTCCTATAGCAGGGAGATTAGAATTGAATGCAGCATTCCAAAAGTGGCCTCACCAATGTCCTGTCCAGCTGCAACATGACCTCCCAACTCCTGTACTCCATGCCCTGACCAAAAAGATAAGCATACCACAAACACCTTCTTCACTATCCTGTCTACCTCCAACTCCACTTTTAAGGAACTATGGAACTGCACTCCAAGGTTTCGTTGTTCAGCAATACTCCCCAGGATCTAGCCATCCATCCCTAATTGCCCAGAGGGCAGTTAAGAGTTAACCACATTCCTGTAGACCTGGAATCACATGTAGGCCAGATCAGATGAGGAAGGCTGATTTACTTCCCTAAAGGGTATATTTAACCTTTTGAAAGGTATTGGATAAAGTAACACATGAGAGGTTGGCGTTACATCCACAAACAATCACTTCCTCCACCACCAACGCTCAGTAGCAGCAATACTATCTACAAGATGCACTGCAGAAAATCACCAAGCATCTTCAGATAGCACCTTCCAAACCCACAACCACTGGCATCTAGAAGGACATGGGCGCCAGATACATGACAACTCCGGCTGCGGCAGGTTCCCCTCCAAGCCACTCACCATCCTGACTTGGAAATATATCGGTGTTCCCTCACAGTCACTGGGTCAAAATGCAGGAATCCCCTCCCAATCTCATTTAAGTCTGCCCACATTCTTACCGACCCCCCCCCATTCTCACTGACGACTCCTCTCCCGTCCATGATGAGGTAGTGTGGGGGTAAAGGTGTGAACGGGTAGTTGGAGAAGGAGCCCATGGAGAAAGAGACAGGAAAAGGATTGGCAGACAAATCACTTATGGAAATTTAGCCAGGAAAGAAGAAAAGCTAGCTCGCTGTTTAGTGGGCAGGTGCAAGTGCACTGGCTGAGTTAAAAACAATCCATTTCTTGACTGCATCTGGGTTTGTGGTTTTAGGTAATAGACGAGGAAGGAGGTGTTCATGCTCTGAAATTGTCAAACTCAGTATTCGGTCCCGAAGGCTGTGAGTTCCTCCAGCTTGTGCTGACCTTCAATAGAGCACTGCAGCAGGCCTGAGGCAAAAATGTTGGCCAGGGGACGCGGTATAGTGTTGAAGTGACAGGCAATTGGAAGCTCAGGGGTATTTTTAAGGACAAAAAGTAGGTGCTTCCCAAAGCGGTCACTCAGGCCTTTCGGCTCCCTGGTGCACAGGAGACCACATTGAATACTGTAGACTAGATTGAGTGCTTCACCTGGAAGGTGAGGTGGGAGGAAGTAAACGGGTTAATGCTGTGTACACAGACAAGCAAATCATCACAGCCACTGTCACCACCCAGCCCTGGCATCTCCATGCTGCTGAACACTGGCATGCTGTTCATATGGCACTGTCAGAAACAGAGAATAAATAGGTACAAGGTAAGATTCAGAGTTATTCATATATCGGGAGTGAGAACACAGTTATCAAACTGCGTATTAGATACTCACCTGAATACTGCTGAACCCTGGGCTCCCACAGATACTGCTGCTGAATGGCGACTGGAGTTTCAATACTGTGTTCAACCACCAGGTGGTGATATTGTTCTTTATTTCAACGAGACCCACACTTTGAAACAAAAACAGAAAGTGCTGAAGAAACTCAGCAGGTCTATCAGCATCTGTCCAGAGAGAAACAGCATTAATGGTTTGAATCCAGTGACCCTTTATCAGAACCAAAAGCATCTGGCAAAGAGTGGTATTTATGCTGAGGTGAGGGTAAGGGTAGGGGAAGGAGTCAGTATAACAAATGGAGATAGTGCTGAGAGTGAGTAAAACAAAAGAGGCAAACAAAGGGACTTGTGATGGTAAGTGGAGTGAGATGTAAATGCTAGATAGGGGGGAGCTAACAGAAAGTGTGAATGGCATAAAATAGGTTGTGTTAAGAATAGCTCATACAGAACAGGAGCAAATTATTGCAGATACTGGCATTTGTACTGAAAACAAAAAATGCTGGAGATCACAGGGGGTCAGGCAGACAAAGCTAACCTAATGTTTCGATTCTAGATGACTCTTCATCAGAGCTATTGAGACTCGAAGTGTTAGCTTGCTCTCTCCACTGATTCCGCCTGACCCACTTTGATTTCCAGCACATTTTGTTTTCACACATAACAGTGGAGTGGAGTTTTGGAAGAAGATGTTCAACACTACAGGCAACTTAGCATGGCCAATCCACCCAACCTGCACATCATCGGGCTGCGAGAGGAAACCACAGCACTTGGAGGAAACTCACACAGACACGGGGAGAGTGTGCAAACTCCACACAGTCACCCAAGGATGGAATCAAACCTGGGCTCCTAGTGCTGTGAGGCAGCAGTGCTAACCATTGAGCCACCGTGCCGCCCCAATATTCCATAAAGTGTTCACCCAGTCTGCATTTCGTCTCCCCAATGTAGAGGAGACCACATTGTGAGCAGTGAATACAGTAGACTAGATTGAGTGAGGTGCGGGTAAATCGGTGCTTCACCTGGAAGGTGTCTCTGGGGCCTTGGATAGCGAGGAGAGACAAGGCAAACACGTAGAGGTTATACCCTCTGCAATTGCAATGAGAAGGTGCCGTGAGGCTCTGGGAGTGAAGGAGGAATTGACCAAGGTGCCCCAGAAGGAACAGCCCCTGCGGAAGTCTGACAAAGGAGGGGAGGGGGATGTGTGTTTGATGATGGCATCCTGCTGAAGGTGATGGAAATGACAGCTAATGATCCTCTGGATGGGGATGCTAGTGGATGGTAAGTGAGGACAAGGGGCATCCTATTGCTGTTGTGGGGGGGGCGGGCGGGGAGAGATGGGGTGAAGACCAAAGTGCGGGAGACGGGTTGGACATGGCTGAGGGTCCTATCAAACACAGTGGACATTTCCGAGACCCCCTCAGAGTGCAGCATCATCAGAACAGAAAGGACAGAGAGCGCGAAATTGGGTGAATGGAATAGAATCTTTATAGGAAGTAGGGTGTGAGGATGTATAGTCAAAGTAACTGTGGGTTTTGGTGATTGTGGATGTCACTTGCAACCTATCCTCAGAAATGGAAACGGATGTTGACGAAGGGAAGAGTCAGAGATAGACCAGTTGAAGGTGATAGCGAGGTGGAAACTGGAAGTGAAATAGTTAAATTTTTCCAATTCCAGATGAGAGAGGGAAGCAGCACTGATGATCTCACGGGTTGTGAGTGGGGGCCACAGTAGGATTGGAAGAAGGAATGTCCCACATGCCCCACAAAGAAACAGGTACAACTGGGACCCATATGAGTACCAATGGTCACCCCTTTGAACCTGCAGAAAATGAGAGGAATTAAAGAAGATTATTGAGGGTGAGGACAAGCTCAATCGGCAGAGGAGGGTGGTGGTCTATGGGGATGGTTCTGGCCTTTCTCCTAGGAAGAAGTGGAGAGTCCTGGGACCATCCTGACAACTTGAGTGTTCTTTCCACCTGCTGGATTTATTCTTTCAGCAGAACCCACGTCTTGTCTTCAATTACCCATCCCTCGATACTCTTCATCAGTACCTGACCTCCACCCATTAATCCTGAACCAGCTTTGTGCCCATCTCCTGCTGCTGTGTCACATCTGGCCCAATCACTGCCAGAAAGAACACACTTTACCATTGAACAGTCAGCAGGAATTAAGCGGGAAATTGACCAACACTTTCCCAAGGTTAAGAGTTAACTGTGCAAATATAGGTGAAAAAGCATGACGATTGGGACATTTTCTCCCTCTCCTCAATATTGGGCCCTTTTCTCAGCTCACCCATACATTCCACTGAAGTTGTCCCTCAGTACCTGGTCAAAGGCTGATTCCTCTACTGTATTAGTTATATGTTGAAGTGAGGAAGGGTTCTGGTTGGGATTGAGTGGAGAAATCTACTGTGTGTATGCTAACTCCCAAACTGATTTCACCTTCCCCTCGTCGCCCTGTATCAATCTCAGACTAATTCCTCTGTCCTGTGTTCTCTAATTGTGTCAAACAGCCCCTCTACCCTGTTCTCACCGTGGGCTTCTGATCCTGAGGACAGACTTCTTAAGCTTCTTTCAAGTGAGATTAATTTGCTCCTTTATAGCACTGGGTATGAAAATAAAGAAACAGCAAAAGAATTGAATTAGGCACATTCTTCCTGACCTCACTTCTGAGGAGGAAATCACAGTCCCAGTGACTACAGACAGGAGTGGAACCAGCAGCCCCAGTATTCCATGGTAGGAATGTAACTACACTGTATCTCCTGCTAAAGCATTGGAACAGGCTAAAGATGTCACTTGAGGCCCTGCTTATCACTTAAGCCCCTTATAACCCTGCACACTGCTTCCCTCAGAGTGCAGCAGGTAACACAACCATCAGCATGTCAACACTGACATTTCACTCCTTAACTAGTGTCACCCTGATATTACACAATATGAGTGTCAATAACAGTCATTTATTGCAGGATATGTGTCATCAACATAGTTCTGGCATAACCCAGACAGTGGAACAGCAGGATATAACATTCTCACCACTTGTCCTCCCATCTATTTTTGTGTTGTCCACAAACTAGGCTATAGTACTTTCACATCTCTCATTCAAGTCAGTTTTATTATATACAGTTGTGACTCAAGCACTGATCCCTGTCGCACTTCACAGGTTACAGATTGTCATCCTAAAAATTTACCCCAACTCTTTGTCTTCTGTTGGCTAGCCAATCCTTTCTCTTGACCCCTAATATCCTGTGGATCCCTTTAATCAAGTATCTATTTGACTCAGCCTTAAAACAATTTATTGAAGGCTCTGGAAAGCTGTCCACAGCAAATCCACAGTGAAGTTTATCAGGGGTTGGCGGGACTGTAGGGTTGGGGCCAAGATCAGATTTACAGCAGTCTTATAGAATGGCAGAGCAGGTTCAAAGGGCTGAATAGCCTATTCCTGCCCCTAATTCATTTGGTTGTAAATTCTTTGTCTAAATCCTAGGATGGTCTCTTGTGGCCCAGTGCTGTCAATGTCTCCCATGAGTAGGGAGTGTTGCCAGTGAAATGATTGAAGGAGGGAGGGAAGATTTGTGGTTCTTGAACAATGGAGCAGCTTTGGTTTAATGTCACACGATCGGGCAGCTTTCCAGCCTCACGTTCCAGATTGTAGATACTGGGTGTGTGTAGACAGCTGTAATCCAGCCTCTGTTTTCAGGGAAGCCTCTCCAAAAGCCCCAATCAGCTGGCCAGTGTTGGTGACCTACTGTGGGACTCTCAAAGGTAATGACTGAAAATCACTGCTGTCTAATTGTTCTTCACTTTTATTAAACTTTCTATTTCTCACCAGACTCAGCTTTATCTAAAACAATTTATTGTAGCTGAGGGAGTATTTGCTTCGGCAGTAATGGGAGCAGTCTCATTCTAGCTGCACAAACCCAGAGGGATCACAGATTTGATCGTCACTCTGTATTGACTGGCCCATCACAACCAAGGCTTAGTGGTAGCACTCTCATTGAGTCACAAAGTCACGGCTGAAGCCTTGCTCAAGTGACCTCAGCCTGTCGTTCAGCTTGACACTCCAGTGTAGTACTGAATGTGTGCCGCACTGTTGGAACTGCGCTCTTCAGGAAGAAACATTAAGCAGAGGCCCTGTCATTCCACTCAGGTGGATAGGAGACATGGCTATGTATTTAAGACCAGGTTAGCTATTCATTTTCATTCATTTCAAACGCAGATTCTTGGTCAGTGTTCAAGCTGGGATCATTTTTTTCAAGGTTTTGTACAGTGCTGGTTTGATCAGGGGCTAGGTCACAGTTTTATTTCAGCTGTAATTAAACCCAAGCTGATGGCATTTTACAAGTTGGTGTCTGCCCAAGTGAAGTCAAGAGCCCTGCTCTTTTGCTTTTTAAAAGAAAAGTTAAATTGAAATCAAATTAATCAGTAACAATCCATTAAAGTCTACAATTAAAATGCATGTGAAATTTAAATGTAAATTTGATTGTAGGAGGGGCTTGATAACAATGATACTGCTGGTTATAGAGCCATAGAGCATGAAAACAGATGGTTCTGTCCAACTTATCCGCACAGATCAGATGGCCTAAATTAATCCAACTCCATTTGCCAGCACCTGGCTCAGATCCCTCTGGACCCTTCCTATTTATGTGCCCATCCAGACGCCTTAAAAAATGCTGTAATTGTACCAGCCGCCACCACTTCCTCTGGCAGCTTATTTCCATACACATGCCTCCATGTGTTTGAAAAAGTTGCCCCTTAGGTCCCTTTTAAATCTTTCCTCTCTCACCTTAAACCTATGCCCTCTTGTTTTGGACTCCCCTACCCTAGGGAGAAGATCTTGGCTTTTTACCCTATCCACGCCCCTCATGATTTTATAAACTTCTGTAATGTTACCCCTCAGCCTCCAATACTCCAGGGAAAACAGCTCCAGACTATTCATCCTCTCTGTACAGGTCCAACACTCCAACCTCAACAACATACTTGTAAGTCTTTTCTGAACCATTTCCAGTTTATCAACATCTTTCCTATAGCAGAGAAATCAGAATTAAATGCGGTATTCCAAAAGTGGTCTCACCAAAGTCCTGTACAGCCACACCATAATGTCCTAATTCCTGCACTCAATGCACTGACCAATAAAGAGAGGTGGAGCAAACAGATTCTGCACTCTCTTGTCTGCCTGTGCCTCCACTTACAAGGAACTATGGAGCCTGCACCCAAGGTCTCTTTGTTTGGCAATACACTCCAGAATCCTACCATTAACTGTTTAATTACCGCTCAAGTTTTCCTTACCAAAATGCAGCACTTGTTTTTTTGATCTAGATTAAATTCCATCTGTCACTCGTCAGCCCATTGGCCCATCTGATCAAGGTCCCTTTGTACTTGGTGATAAACTTCTTCACCGTCCACTACAGCACTAGTTTTGGTGTCGTCTGCAAACTTACTAACTAACCACCTTTATTCACATCTAAATTATTTCTATAAATGCAAGGCCTGAAGTGTACCAGCAGTCACTGCATGCTCCCTGACCAGCGACTCATGAGCATAGGCATTACCACACAGAGGTAGGCAGTCGGTTGGAATAACTCCCTCATGACTCATTGCCTGAATCTGTTCATGGTCATGTGGGTCAGGACCAGGAGCAAAGCTACAAGGAGATCCCCTGCCTTGTGCACCATCAGCCCCACCCCTACCAAACAGCCAAAAATCAGGACAGTGGGGCTGACATGCTAACAAAAACCAGAGGTCAGCCCTCTCCTTGACCCCACTTTTTCATATGATGAAATGTGGCTGTAACATGGACTTCTCAAGCCAGATTGCGAAGGTCTCTTTTCATTAGTCCGAGCCAAGACTGCAACTTCAATTAACATCATGAAAATATATTAGCTGCTCGTTATCACATTGCTGTTTATGAGATGTTGCTGTGTGGAAATTGGGTGCTGCACACTTCAGAAGTACTGACTTAGCTGTAAAATACTTCATGGTGTCTATGGTTGTGAAAGGTGCTCTTTCAGTGCAAGTCTTCCCCTTTCCTGTAGCACTACTCGCAGCTCTGATGATTGGCTAACTCTTATCCCTTAATGATCATTACTAAGACAGAGTTTTCAGATATTATTACATTCCTTTTTGTGGGGGAGCTGGCTGCGCTCAAGTTGGGCTGCCACGTTTTCTATGAGTCACTAGACTTCCATAATAATTCCTAAAGTGGTTTAATCAATTTGCAATTGTTCCTCCACTGAGTTACAGCTCCCTGCTCAACACCAGCAAAGACAGCATGGAGAAAGCCAAGCCCTGCAGTGTGCCTGAGGTTTTGATTAGTTTACATTTGTATTTAAGAGAAAGGGATGATCATCATGAGGAATGGAACAATATCTCTGTGAGGAGCATGTCAGTGGCTTCCCTGTTGATTCTGAGTCATTGCATACTGCTTCCTAACTAGCACCATCAGTCAGAATGATGCAGATGTTTGATAAACCTGGGCCAGGAGACCAGGGTGAAAGACCAAAGCTTGAACTCTCAAAAGCTTTACATTATGTTTTATCATCTCAAGAGCAAGAGGGGAACGTTGGGTGCTAGGTGTCAGTCTGCTGATGTCTCCAGCCTCCAGGTTGCCGAGGTGAACGGGGTGACTCAGCTACCTCTTCAATGAATATATCCATACTCACCTACAAACCAGCAATCTCCTCCAAAGCCAGAAGAGCAAATATCCTGTCAAAGTCTCAGAGAAGCTTCTTTGAAGCTGGTGATTTATGAAGATAGGTTGGACAGGTTGATTGAAGGGGGGTTTCCTCTTGTGGGCCAGTGAAGAACTAGAGTGACTCCTAATTTTAAAACAGTACTTCCTTTCAGGACAGAGATGAGCAGCATTTCTTTATTCTTAGATGGTTGAGAGACTTTGGAACTCTGCCTCAGAAGGGTATGAGGGCAAAGTTACTGAATAGCTTTATGATAGAAATGGATAGGTTCTTGTTAGAAAAACAAGGTTATCAGGGATAGGTAGGAATATGGAATTTGAAACACAAACAGATCATAGGTATCTTATTGAACATCCGTCAGGCTCAAGGGGCAGAATGGTCTACTTCAGGACCTATTCTGTATGTCCATAGTGACGTCTCCTTTCAGCGCATTAACTGGAAATGATTTTAACTCTTATCAGGACCCCAGCAGCAATCAAGTGGAATTACCATTGCCCAATCAGCACATTTTGACCGACTGTCAGACAGACTTTACCCTCCTGTTAAATTGCAAAACTATACTTTCAAGAGAATGAATAAACACGTGGTCTGGAGAATTACTTTCAACTCCTGGAAAGTCTAGAAATATCCTGGAACGTTAACAATGTTTTCCTTGATCCAGACACAGTGAGAAAGGAAAAGAGGAGAGTTTAGATGATTTGTTTATTTGAAATGTCATTGTGCTTCAGAAGGTCCTGTCCTGCCTCATGCTCCCCCTCAAATACATATCATTGTGGTGTTTTCCAGAATTAAACACAGTTTCAAGCAGCTGCAGAAGTATCTGAAGCCAGGTCCACACTCATTTGTGAAACAAGGGCATTGCAGGCTGGGCCAGCATTTTTATTGCCTGTCACTAATTTCCCTTGAGAAGGTGGTGGAGAGCTGCCTTGTTGAACTGCTACAGGCCATGCGCTGCGAGTTGATTCACAATGCCATTAGGGAGGAAATTCTAGGAAGTTGACCCAGTGAGATAGAACGAAAGGTGAAATATTTCAACGTCTGGATGGAGGGTGGCTTGAAGGGGAACTTGGAGATGGTGGTGTTCCCATATATCTGCTGCCCTTGTCCTTCTCCTTCTCGGTGTAAGTGTTCATGGTTTGGAAGGTGCTGGCTGAGGACCTTTGGCAAATTCTTGCAGTACACCTTATAAATAATATACACTGCTGCTACTGAGCGTTGGTGGTGGAGGGAGTGCATGCTTTTGGATGTGGTGCCAATCAAAGTGGGCTGCTCTGTCCTGGATGGTGTCTAGCTTCTTGAGTGTTGTTGGAGCTGCACCCATCCAGGCAAGTGGGGAGTATTCCATCACACTCCTGACTTATGCCTTGCAGATAGTGGACAGGCTTTAGGGAGTGAGGCAGTGAGATACTCACCACAGTATTCCTAGCCTCTGTCATGCTCTTGTAACCACCTGTGTTTGTGTGGCAAGTCCAGAGTTTCTGGTCAATGGTAACACCAGAGATGTTGAGTGGGAGATTCAATGATGGTAACACCACATCAGTGGGGTGGTGGTTAGATTGTTTCTTATCAGAGATGGTCATTGCCTGGCCTTCGGGTGGCAAAATATTACTTGCCACTTGTCAGCCCAAATCCACTTTTGTCTGCATCTTGTTGCATTTAACCACGCACGGTTTCAGTAGCTGAGTCGTCACAAATGGTGCGGAACATTGTGCAATCAGCAAACCACATTCCCATTTCTAACCTTATAAATGGAAGGAAGGTCATTGATGAAGCAGCGAGGACACTACCCTGAGGAAGACATGCGGAGATATCCTGGGGTTGAAATGACTAACCTCCTACAACTACAACCATTTTCCTATGTGCCAGATGTGACTCCAACCAACAATAATGATGAACCATAGCCGTCAGTCCCTGAATGGGGAGGTAGACCTAGGTATCAGTGAACAAAACTCCAGTGATGGAAACTTTGGAATCGTAGGTTACAAACTACCTTTTACTCTCAAACTTGCCATACATTACGACTCAAATTACTCATATACTTATACCAAGTATAAAATTTCTCAGAAACCCATCTGAAAGGCAACCAAAGGACTCCACCCATTCTGGAGGAGGTAAAGTTGTTGAACAGAGTCAGTAGTCACTGGCCATTAATTAAAAATTTTTTTTTTTTTTTTTACAACAAAAAAGGTCCTTCAGGTAACTGATTGACATTCTAATGATTAGCAATCCCAAGATTACAAAACAAAAAAAACATTCCAAAATGGGATTTTTAATCCAAAATAGCAACTGCATCAAACTGAGCTGAACTGGGCCCAAGGATACACTCATAAAAAAAACAAAAAAAAACTGTGGATGATGTAAATCAGAAACAAAAACAGAAGATGCTGGAAAAGCTCAGCAGGTCTGGCAGCATCAATGGAGAGAAATCAAAGTTAACGTTTTGAGTCGAGGCAGGGTCACCGGACCCGAAATGCTAACACCTACACACATGACTTCCAGTGTGTATACACACAGATCCAGACAGGGTCACACAGTAACAGCGTTACAACCAGCATGGGCACAGGGTGAAGGTATTGCTCCAGAAACACGGGCTTTCGGAACATTAACAGCACTTCCAAGAACAAGTACGGACTTAGGTCTGAGAAGACCCAGTCAGCATGAACTTCTTTTCAAATGTTTTCATAAGGTGTGGGCATTGCTGGCATGGTCATCTACTGCCCTTGGGAAGTTAGCGGTGAGTTGCCTTTTTGGACTACTGCAGTTCTTGTGGTGTAGGTAAACCCACAGCATTGTCAGAAGGGAGTTCCAGGCTAATAACTCAGTAAAGGAAGGATAACGTCTGGATAAGTTAAGGCAGTTGACTTTGTCCTGGATGGTGTCAAACTCCTTGGGTATTTATTGGAGCTATTCCAATCCAGGGAATTGGAACAGATTCCATCACACTTCTGACTTATCAGGAGGAGAACTGCCCAGTGATGGTAGTGCCCTCAAATGTCAATGGACAATGTCAGATTCTCTCTTGTTTGATATGATTATTGCCTGGTATTTCTGTACCACAACTCTTGAATATTCCTCCGTATTCCTTTCTCTTGCAATTTCATAGGAGAAATCTCTTAATTATTAAAAGTAATTCTTTGTTAACTTGATAAGTTAACAACTTAACTTCATTAACTTAACGTTGATACTTCTTCTAATCTAGTCCTCTTTACTCAAATGTTTTTGATTAGGCTTCCTTTGGGTCAGCTTGGTGCAGTTTGCTTTGGTCCCTGTGCTACAATAAAATCCCATTTGGAAGAGAAAAAGAGGTAAAAATTTAACAAGAGGCTGATAAGGCAGTAAGGTAGGCAATCAGCTTTCAAGGCAAGGTGGCAGCCTCATCAGTATGTAGAGTTGGTGAGGAATGATTCAAACATCTTCAAAGCTTGTGCTGGTGCCCACTGTGGTACCATGTGTCCAGCCCCCTGAGAAAGCAAGAGAAAGAAGGGATATAGGATCAATGGCCATCAACATCACCCCAGTGACTCCAACTCCAAACCCCCCAATTCCATCTTAATCCCACTGCCCTCTCTGTAGTACAAACAGCCCATAATAACCAGTATCCAGGATATTTGGTTGTTAGGTGCTGGACCAGTGATGTCATAACCATCCCGCGGTGCCTTGCCTGAGCATTGTGACATTACAACGTCAACCATGTCTGTTTTTGACCATGTTGCCATGCCGACCAGCTACCCAACATTCAAAACACAAATCTGATTGGAAATCCAGACAAGGCAGTGACAGCTACAATCAGTTTGGTCCTTTCCATTTGGCTAGACATGAACTTAATTCGGATCAAACTGTTATTTTTATTGAGAATTCTGGGTGAAGGACGTCATACAAGCTGGGAGAGTGGGAACAAAATCTCAGAAAACTGTCGTCATTCAGTGAACCCCTAGAGATTTCAGGAGTACAAAACTACAGGTGGTGAGGATCTCTGTAGATCAAGAGAAGATGTTCACCAGCAACATCTCAGGTAAATGAGGGGTGCATAATAAGTGGCAATCTTGCAACAAAGCCAGAGTATGAGTTAAAAAAAGACAAGAGAGTGTAGTGCCACAGGGATCAGTATGAAAATTGGTATCAGTGCTTGACATTGGTTCTATAGTACCTCATCAATAGAGTAGAAAAGCCAGAAAATTGGGAGGGGGAGGGAGGGAATTTTGGGGTGGAGGAGGAAGAAGCTGTTGCTTTTTGCCTCAGATACTTGTATCTGGAAGACAAATAGGCTGTACCAATTGAACAGATTTATGGTAAAATTAAAGTCAATAAATGTGGAGCTGGAAAAGCTGAAAAACAGACAGACAGAATCAGAGGAGAAGGAAAGTCAACATTTTGGACTGAAAACGCTTCATCAGGACTTTACAGCAAATTAATCTGGAATCTCTCAGGCTTAGAGTTATCAAGTTTACATGTGAGCTGCCAATACTTTGACATGTCAAGGAGGGGAGTTTACTTGGGAAGCTTGGTGTGACGTCTGTACAGTTCAAATGGAACTCAGGGGAAATGGAGAATAAGGAACCACAGAAACTGATCCTATCCAACAGCTGCAAATGAGGAGGAACAAGTGAAGTGTGGCAGCTGTACAGGTTCAATATTTAGGAGAGATAGTGTTCTTTCTATGCAGAAGCAGGTCCCACATTTGTGCCATTATTAGGATGAGGGACATCTCCAACCACCTATAAAAATTCAATGGAGAAGAAGGGGTAGGACCCAGTTGCTGATAATCCATGTTGAGACCAACAAGTAGACAAAACTTGTAACATGAATTAGAAGCTAAAATGCAGGACAGGACCTCAAGGGTTATAATGACTATTACTACGTGACCCATCTCAAATTAATTAATTATTAACAGATAATAAATAAACATGCAGCTAAAGGAGTGGTTTCAGAAAGGAGTTCCATTTCATGAGTCTGGAAGAAATTACATTTACAGGACAGGCACGACACAAAATGGGCTGAGAGCGAAGTGTGAGGAGGAATGGGTAAAGTGGGTTAAAGTCACAAGGACTTTAAACTAGTCAGACAGGGAGAAGTCAGGCTAGTTAGTATCTGTAACAGTTCAAAAACAACCAGGCAGAGAAAGTGCCAGAAACTGTTTTTGGCACTGGAGGTTAAAGAGGAAATGGAAAGACGTTAAATAATTAAATGAGGAGTGAGAAATAAGAAATATGCCAGTAAAACATTAGGCTGGAAATGCATATTAGGGAGTGCGATCTTGATATATTTTCATTACAGAAATATGCAGAGTATAAAGGAACAAATTAAAATGAATAATAGTCACAAATTCAACTTGGAGGGTTGACATGGCAACCAGTACTAAGATGTAGCTGCAAGACAGTAATGGGATATAAGTAGATCAGTTTATAATGTCCGCAGGAAAGATGTGGAAAATAGGAGAGGAACAAGCACTCTGATGTGAAGATATGCTAAGAGGTTACAATGACAGGGTAAGCTGGAAATGGAGACTTTCTGGAAAGAATGAACAAATAGGCTAGGATGCAAGGCTCAGTGGGAGCTCACTTGTAGGAACTGTACATTGCACAAATGCTGAGATTTGATAAGCATGTAGCAAAAGGCAGAATGGTTTAAATTGGGAGATATTAACTTTCATACAGATTGCAATATGATGACCAACACATTAGGAACAATTTTGTGAATCCCAACTGTGTTAGACTAATCATTCACCAGTGGTGTCATTAAATCAACAGGATGACTGGTATATTAGATTGGGAGTTAAGTAATGAGCCAAATTTTGTTAACAGTCTGAGAGTGAGAAAAATTAATCTAATAATGATTTCTAAAAATAGACTATTTAGGTGATATGAAGCTTTACTGGCTGGGCCAATGTTTATTCACCATCACTATTTGTCTTCAAGAAGGTGGTAGTGAGCTGCCTTCTTGAACCGCTGCAGTCCATGTGTTATGGGTTGAACCATAATGCCCTGAAGGAGGGAATTCCAGGATTTTGACCCAGTGACATTAAAGGACTGGTGATATGTTTCCAAGTCAGGATGGTGAGTGGCTTGGAGGGGAACTTGCAGATGGTGGTGTTCCCATGTATCTGCTGCCCTGATCCTTCTAGATGCAAGCAGTCGTGGGAAGATGCTGTCTCAGGAGTTGTAGTGAATTTCTGCAACATATCTTGTTGATAGTACAAATAATTGCTAGTGAACATCAGTGGTAGAGGGTGTGGATATAGTGCCAGTCAAGGGAATTACTTTGTCCTGGATGGTGTCAAGCTGGAGTGTTGTTGGAGTCACACTTATCCAGGCAAGTGGGGGGTATTCCATCACATTCCCGACTTGTTGATGGTAAACAGGTTTCAGGGAGTCAGGAAGCGAGTTACTACAGGATTCTTAATCTTTGACCTGCTGTTATAGCCACAATGTTTATATGATTAGTCCAGTTCAATTTCTGGTCAATAACTCTCAGGATGTTGACAGTGGGAGTAATGCCACTAAAATGTCAAGGATGATGTTTAGCATCTCCTATTGGAGATGGTCATTAACTAACATTTGTGAGGCATGAATGTTGTTATTTACAACTTGACAGCCTAAGCCTGGATATTATCTAGGTCTTGGTATATTTGGACATGGACTGCTTCAGTATCAGAGGAGATGCAAACGGAGCTGAAGATTGTTTCTCCAGGTTCATTGGTCATTGCATATCGGCAGTGGCGTCCTGGAATAGAGATGACTTGCCTCCAACAAGCACATTATCTTTCCTTGTACCTTACCTTCCCCAGTAGGCTAGAACCAAATGGACAGGCTTCTCTCCCTTCCTCCACCAATTTCCATTAACTCTTCATTTGCAGAAGCTCCCTAATGCTACTCTCAGTCAAATGTGGCCTTAACTTCACAGACAATTACTCTCATCCCACCTCTGGAGTTCAGCTCCTTTGTCCACGTTTGCCATAATGATGTCAGAAGGCAAGTGAGGGGCCTTTTTAGAACCCAAACTAAATGTCATTTGGAAGGTTGCTAAGCAAATGCTGCTTGATGACTCTATTGAGGAGTAGTCTGATGGTGGCAATTGGCTGAGTTGGGTCAGTCTTGCTTTTGTTGCACAGCACATACCTGACCAATCTTCTGCAATCTTGGGTGATGTCAGTGTTGTAGTTGTGCTGGAACAACTGTGCTAGGAAAACAGGTCTTCAGCACTATTGCTTGAATATTTTCAGGACACCAAATCCTTTGCAGTATCACTAACCTCTAACTGTTTCCTCATAGGAGATGTAGTGAATTGATGGTCCATGAACTTGATACTCCTGGTGGAGGATTATTGCCAATGCTTCAGCCTTATCTTTTGCAATGAGATGCTTAGCTCTTCCATCATTGAGGATGGAAATATCTGTAGAACCTTCTCCAGTGAGTTGTTGAATCATCTCCCACTATTTGTGATTAGATGTGGTAGGACTGCAGAGTTTAGTTTAGATCTGATCCATCACCTGTGGAATTGCTTAGTCCTGTCCATCTCTTGCTGATCTGCTGTTTGGCATGCAAGTTTTCCAGTGTTTTAGATTCACTAGGTTGACATTCAGTTTTTAAGAAAAGTCAGGTCCTGCTCCTAGCATACCCTCCTACACCATTCATTGAAACAAGCTTGATCATCTTGCTTGGTGGTAATGGTACAGCCAGGGCTATGCCAAGCTTGAGGTTACAGAATGTATGCTGAGCCTATGGACGACCAATCTTTAGTTGCTAGATCTGTTCAAAATCTTTCCCAGTTAGCACAGTGGTAGTCACACAACACAATAGACAGCATTCTCAACATGAAGCCAGGGACTTCACAATAACTACTGTAACTGCAGCAGGCAACTTGGTGAGGATGAGGTCAAGTCCGTTTTCCCTTTGTTGCTTCCATCACCACTCGGCCCAAATGCAATCCAATATCTATGTCCATTCGGACTCAACCAGCTCAAATCAGTAGTGGTGCTGGACAGTGACATCACCTACCCAGAATAGTTCTGTGTTCTTGCCAATTTTAGTGCTTTCTCCAGATGGTAGGACATGTACCCAAGGATGGTGCTGGTGGTGACTGGGACATCATTTGTATGGTATGATTCTTTGGTTTGGGTTTTACAACCCAGAAATTACCACTTTTGAATGTGCGTTTTAATTTGGACCCAAACACACAGTAGGACAGCCTCCAACTTTGCTGTTGATGATTGGTCTCCCTTTTGCTCTACACTGTCTGCAGTCCTGATCCCAACTGTGGTCTGAAGTTTCTCAAATGGCAGATTCTTTTAACAGGTAATACAGTCTGGGATTGCAATGCTGTCCGCAAACATTCATATACTGCAGTTCAACTTCATCATGTCTATCTATTTACTGATTAGCTAGCCAGTTAGTAATGTAAGAAAATAATAGCAAATTAGTCACTTACTTTGGAAACTAAAGAAGGACACTCACCAGCCACTGGAAGTAAAAGAATAAAAAGCAGCTGCCCAACTTCACTTTCCCATTGGCACCAAATTCCCAACTTTAGCACTCAATTAAGCAGAGCACATTGCAGCTTAACCAGTATGGTCGGCAAACAAAGAGGGATTAAGCAAACTAGGGCTGTATTCCATGGAATTTAGGAAGTTGTGGGGTGATACCTAGAATATATTCAAGATATTGAGCTTGAATAGAAAGAAGCAATTTTTTATTCCAGAACCTAGGAATACAAGACAAGCTCTACAAGAGATCAGATCTTTCAGGAATGAAATGAGGAAAAAAATTAGGTCTACATGCAAAAAAGTACAAGCTTGGAAGTTCTGCAAAGGGCAATTGTATGTTCAATCATTTGCTAACTTTAGAAAAATGTGTTACGAGTTTTTTTTCCTCAGTTAAGCCTAATAATATAATTTGCTCATTATGGGATTAGCGATCAGACTGCAACCTCTCTTATGTTACGCTCCTATTGAGAATGTCACTAGATGCAAAAATCGTGATTGCACAAAAGACCCTGCCAATTCTAAATGAAAATTGATACAAAAAGATGTTGGAGTTACCTTGACAGTCAGGAAGGTGAGGTTCCCGTATTGTTCATAGAACCCTGCGATCTGTTTATTGTAAGTCCATGGTTGATAGTCTCGGGTTTTCTGTAGGAAAACAGGTTAGACAGTCATGTGGTTAGTTAGTCATTGGGAATGACACATCTATAGCTTGGTTCTTACTGGAGTTCAAAGGCAGAGTTCCCACCCTGAGTGCAAAAGCTCATGGTTATTTTTCCCCATATTAGTGGCCTGCATAAACATTGCTCAGAAACATATTATTACCTCACCATGCCAGGATCAGCCCAGTAGTGGAAAAAAATCATTTTGACTCCTATGTACCTTCTGATTCAATGACTGCACAAACCAATTATCGCCCAGAAAGTTGCAAGCCATGTCTGTATCCCCATTGTAGACCAGCACACGCAGACCCTTACTGAGCAGCTTCATGTAGAAGTCATGCATTGTGGGATAGACACGATGGTACTCTTCACCAACCACATCACTGCAAGGAAAAACGATTGTTCAGCTCTGGTTAGAATATACAAAATCAAAATGAAACCCAGATTCAATTTAGAACAGGTAAGGATGACCTAAATAAAAGGTGATTAATTTTGTTTTTGAAAAGGTATTCGATAAGATAGATTTTTGTTAAGAAAGGAGATTAAACCAAGGTAGCTGATGAAAGCTATAATTTGCTCACATTGTCTTACCTGCAGATGTCCCAGGCTGGGACAATTTGTGGAATATGGAGGGCCTTTCTCACATCTGCACGATTTAGCCATGCATTCTGAGCTGTACCATTAATACATGGAGGAACTAAGTTACTGGAATCATCGGAGTCCTGGTAATAAAGCAAGAGTGATTAACAGCAGAAGAATATACCACAAGAAGCTTTTCACGCAAAACAACTAAACCTAGATTATCAAAGAAAGATAAGCAAAATCATTACAAAACGTACTTAAGAATCAAGTATAAACTTAACTAAGCACATTCAAGAACTATCAATCAGAACAGACCATTAATATTCTGACAAACTGAAGAGAATGGGAAGTGGTTGTGTCCATTAGGATTCTATAGAATTGGAGCGAATGGGAAGAACCACAGTGCAGAAGAGGCCCTTCAACCCATTGTACCTGCACTGAAACGCTACATCTATATCTAAGTCCATATTAGTCCCACTTGGTCCAGAGCCTCGAGTGTTATGACAGCTCAAGTGCTCATCCAAATACTTTCTAAAAAGGTTGTCAGATTTTCCACCTCAACAACCTTCCCAGGCAGTGTATTCGCTAGACCTTTACCACCCTCTGGGTGAAACAGCTTTTCCCCTCAAAATCCTCTCTAGATCTCCTATCTTTCCCTTTCATTGACCCTTCAACTAAAAGGAACAGCTGCTTTTTATCCACCCTGTCCATACCCCTCAATCTCACACATCTATCAGGTTCCCTCTTTAATCTTGTTTACTCTAACAAAGAAAACAACACAAGCCTCTTTATAGCTATCCTGCTCCATCCAAGGCATCATCTTGGGAAATATCCTCTGCACCCTCTCCAGTACAATCACATCCTTCCTATCATGCAGTGACCAGAACTGCACACAGTACTCCAGCTGTGGAGTATCTAAAGTACTGTACAGCTCCAACATAATCTTCCTGCTGTTTGAATCTCTGCCATGACTAAAGGCAAGCATCCCGTATGCCTTAAGTACCTCTTTAACCTGTTCTGCCACCTCCAGGAATCTATGGACAAGAAACCCAAGATTCCACTATTTCTCAGAGCTTCCTACTGTCCTGCCATTCATTCTCGTCTTGTGACTTTTTCCGAAGTGCATCACCTCTGAGGAAGGGTCACTGGACCCGACACATTAACTCCATTTTCTCCTTCACCAATGCTGCCAGACCCATTGAGCTTTTCCAGCAACTTATGTTTTTGTTGCAGCCTGTATATTGTTGTTTATATATACATATGAACAGTAATGGACCCCACACTGATAACTGTGGTACACCGCTGGACACTGACCTCCAGTCAAACAACAGCCTTCTACACCCACCCTCTGTCTTCTGTCACTAAGCCAATTTAGAATCCAACTTGTCAAGCTTGGAATCTTGTCAAAGGCTTTGCTGGAATCCACATAAACTACGTCAACGGCACTACCCTCGTCTACATACCAGGTCATCACCTCAAAAAATTCAATCAAATTTGAGAGGCATGGCCTCCCTCTGACAAAGCCATGCTGACTATCCTTGATCAAACCTTGCCTCTCCAAGTGGAGATCAATTCCCTCTTTCAGAGTTTTCTCCAAACGTTTCCCAAGAGGCTCAGTGGTGTATAATTCCCTGGTCTATCTCGACTACCCTTCTTGAAAAGTAGAACCATATTGATTATACTGCAGACCTTTGGTACCTCCCCTGTGGCCAGAGAGGAATTAGCAATTTGAGTCAGAGCCCCCGTAATTTTCTCCCTTGTCACCCAGAGCAGCCTGCAATACAATCATCTGGATGGGAGGGGATTTGTCCACTTCTAAGCCTGCCAAAACCTCCAGTACGACCTCACTCCCTATATCAAACTGCTCAAGTACATCAGTCCCTCTTCCTGAATTCTGTACAGACATCCCCCTTCTCCAAAGTGAAGGCAGATGAAGCCAGGCTTGTTTAACACCCTACAAATGTCCTCTGACTTCATACATGGATCATCCCCTTGGCCCCAAATGGATTCTACTTTTTCCCTGGTTAACCTCTTAAGATATGGCTCAATGGGACTCTGTATAGTGGGAGTGAATGGGAAGGGGTTAGTACATTGAGATTTTACACAGAATAAAGAGACAGTTTCTACCTCCACTACTTCAAACTGGTAAAATTGAAAGATGTTCTGGAGGTCTTTGAGGAAGCGCATGTTATTTTTGTGTATTCCCCCAGCACAGTCCATGTACAGCGAGTACACATTGAGCCCACTGTTGTAAATTATCATGAAGACTTCCTCCAACTGTAAAGAAAATAATTTGTTTATTGTCTGTTTTAACAGGCAATCCAGCATCCATCACAGTGTCATCTTTAAACCACGTGTCGATCAACTGGGAACATACATGTAACTGAATGGTCACATGCACACAAGATGGATGGTCGAGTTGATAAGCCCATTAAAAACATAATGGAATTCTCAATTTATACAGAGAGCCAGGGAGTGCAAAAGCAAGAAACTTGTGCTGAATGTAGTGTTTGACCCCTCTCACTTGGAAGGAACCTATCCTATAATGCTATTTGAAGCAGATTACAGCAGTTTTCTTCAGTGTCCTTGCCAACATTTAACTTTTAATCAGCATCACTAAAACCAGGGCATCTGGTCAACATTACATTGCTGTCTGTGAGATCTTGTGTAGAAATGCATTTTCATGTTTCCCACAGTACATTAGTGGCTTCACCTTAAAAGTATTTTGTTGGCTGTTACCACTTTAAGTACTGTTGTCATGAAAGGCACTATTTAAATGCAATTGTTTCTTAAATGTACAATTCACAGGTTAGGCGCCAGGTATAATGGTGTCAGTTGAATGAGAGATTTGGGCATTGCTAGCTGTCAGCATTTCTTGCCCGTCCCTAGCTGCCCTTGAGTAGGGGGTGGTGAGCTGCCTTCTTGAACCGTTGCAGCCCACCTATTGTGGGTTGACCCATAATGCCATTATGGAGGGAATTCCAGGATTTTGACTCCACAACAGTGAAAACGGCAATATACTTCCAAGTCAGGATGGTGAGTGGCTCAAAAGGGAACTGGAAGATGGTGGTGTTCCCGTGTGTCTGCTACCCTTGTCCTTCTAGATGCAAGTGGTCATGGGTTTAGAAAGTGTTGTCTGAGGATCTTGGGTGAATTTCTGCAGTGCATCTTGTACATAGTATACACTGCTGCTACTGAGCGTCGGTGGTGGAGGGAGTAGATGTAGTGCCAATCAAGTGGGCTGCTTTATCCAATATGGTGTCAAGCTTCTTGAATTTTGTTGGGGCTGCACTCATCCAGGCAAGTGGGGGAGTATTCCATCACACTCCTGACTTGTGCTTTGTAAATTGTGGACAGCTTTGGGGAGTCAGGAGGTGAGTTACATACCGTAGTATTTCTAGCTTCGGACCTGCTCTTGTAGCCACTGCATTTATGTGGTGACTCCAGTTGAGTTTCTGGTCAATGATAACACCCACAGTGTTTATAGTGGGGGAATTCAGTGACGGTAACACCATTGAATGTCAAGGGGTGGTGGTTAGACTGTCTCTTATTGGTGACGGTCATAGCCTGGCACTTGTGTGGTACAAACATCACTTGCTAACCCAAACCTGGATATTGTCCAGATCTTGCTGCATTTGGGCATAGATTGCTTCAGTATCTATGGAGTCGTGAATGAGCTGAACATTGCGCAGTGAACATCCCCAATTCTGACCTTATAATGGAGGGAAGGTCATCGATGAAGCTGCTGAAGAGGCCAAGGACACTGAGGAATTCCTGCAGCGATGTCCTGGAGCCAAGATGATCCAACCACTACGACCATCTTCCTACATGTTTGGTATGACTCCAACCAGTGGAGCATCTGCCCCGTGATAACCATTGATTTCAGTTTTGGTAGAGCTCCTTCATGCCAGTCGGTCAAATGCAGCCTTGATATCAAGGGCTGTCTCACTCACCTCACCTCTGGAATTTTTCTCTTTTGTCCATGTTTGAACCAAGGCTGCAAAGAGGTCAGGAGCTGAGTGACCCTGGCAGAACCCAAACTGGGGTCACTGAGCAGGTGCTGCTTGATAGCACTGTTGATGACACCTTCCATCACTTCACTGATGATTGAGTGTAGACTGATGGGGCGGTAATTGGCTGGGTTCAATTTATCCTGCTTTTTGTGTACAGGACATATTTGGGCAACTTTCCACATAGCCAGCTAGATAACAGTGTTGTAGCTGTACTAGAACAGCTTGGCTAAGGGAGTAGCAAGTTCTGGAGCACAAGTCTTCAGTACTATTGCCAAAATATTGTCAGGGCCTGTAGCCTTTGCAGTATCCAGTGTCTCCAACCTTGATGTCAAGTGGAGTGATTCGAATTGGCTGTACTGTTGGGGACCATTGGAGGAGGTCAGAATGGTAGAAGAAAATGAGGGGTTTTGTTGTTATTTGAGAGATTGGTAAGCATGGGTTTGTCTCCTTATAGCAGAGGTGGTCAGCAGGAGATTTGATAGTGGTGTTCAAAATTCTTAAATGTTTTGTTGGAGTAGACACAAGCTGTTCTATTGGCAGGATAGTTGGAACTGGAGCACCTAAATTATAGTAATGGATAAACGAACTGGAGGTAAATCAGAAATTCAAAATCTTTTTTATGCAAGATGATAATTTGGAATGTCCTGGCAGATTCAAGATCAACTTTTAAAAGAGGATTTGAGAAACACTTGGCAAGAAAAAACTCTGCAAGATTCTGGGGAAATTGCAAAGGAGTGCTACAGAAACCCAATAGTCTCTGGTTTGGAGGGCACAAGTAATTACCTCTCAACATATTCTCAGGTAGTTTTCCCCCTTCCATATGTCTTCTTTTAGTATCCCAGCCCTTTTTCCTATTATCAGCATCACCAAAACCCAAGTGATCTGGTGATCATTTTTTTTTCTCCCCCCAGAGGTCTTGCTGTAGATAAACTGCCTGCCTTACTCACAAATGTAATTAGACTTCAAAATTTTTTCTTCATTTATTTACAGGATGTGGAAGTCGCATTTATTGCCCATCCCCAAATGGCAAGTTAAGATTCAACCACATTGCTGTGGATTTGGAGTCAAATTTAGGCCAGATCGGATAAGGATGGCAGATTTACTTCACATCAGTGAACCAGCTGGGTTTGTATAACAGTTGGCAACGGTTTCATGATCCCAGATTTTTAATGAATTCAAATTCCACCATCTGCTGTGGTGGGTTTGAATCCAGGTCCCCAGGACATTATCTTGGTGTCTGGATTAATAGTCTAATAGCACTAGCCATTGTCTTCCCACTGCCTCGTTGGCGTTAAAAGAGGTTCTCAAGTTGGGAAAAGCACTACATAACTACACGTCTCTCTTTGATATCTCCAGTGTGCAGACTCACATTGCAGCAAGCAAGCGGATGACAATAATTGAACAGGAAAACGTACTGTTTCTTGGCAGTTATGATTGGTGTTGTTGAAGAAGTTGCAAGATCCATCCTTGCAGCAGTATCTGTTCAGTCTGTTCCACAATCTTTAGCAGAGAAGAAACATAGATGTGATACAGATAATTATGTCAGATTGTACCCAAGTGCATTCAAAGAAAGATGCCCTTAAAGACATTTCCTCCCCTTCTCATCCCAGCTCTCAATCTCCTCATTCAAGCCCAGCTCAACCTGCCCTATGACATTGTGGTAATATGGGAGTTCTGGCTCCAAAAAAGGACTGGGTCAGAGACTGAATATTTGAGCTACAAGATGTTCAAGAAAGTATCAAGGGGATTAAAAGGTAAAAAAAGCAATATAGGAGGACCCTTCAAAATGAGCACAAATGAAGCAGAAAGAAAAAGGGCATACGACAGACGTCTAGTTTATAATGCAATTGAGGGCTGGTTATTCAGCAAACTTTCTTTTAACCAAATCTCCAGTCTTCTATTAAGATGTCTGTATCAAAACAGGACTCAAAATCTCCTGCAAGTACCCTCCTAATAATCAGTTAGGGTGGCATGGTGGCTCAGTGGTTAACACTGCTGCTTCACAGCGCCAGGGACCCGGGTTCAACTCCCGCCTTGGGCGACTGTCTGTGTGGAGTATGCACATTCTCCCCGTGTCTATGTGGATTTCCTCCTACAGTCCAAAGATGTGCAGGTTAGGTGGATTGGCTATGTTAAATTGTCTGTAGTGTTCAGGGGCCTGTACATCAGGTGGATAGGTCTGGGTGGGATGCTCCAAGGGTCGGTGTAGACTTGTTGGGCCGAAGGGCCTGTTTCCACGGCATAGGGATTCTGTGATTCTATATGATTCAACACTTAATGGACCGGCTCTCTTGATAAACCGGCAAAATTTATATACCTCAAATACCAGATGTATTACTCCATGATGTCCAAATAGTCAGTTGAGATTGTTAGTGAAAAGGCTCTCTGGCGGTAAGTTTTACTTATGGCAAAGTTGCATTGTTGTTCAAGGATTTATGTTGTAAATCAAGTATACCAGTGTGTATACTCCTTGCGTTATGTTTCTACTACTTAGCATGTGTCCTTATATTGATTACGTGGACCTCTTGATCAACTGGAATATTTGATCAACTGGCACACTCCCAGTCCCATAGGCACCAGGTAATAAAAAAACCTGCTGTATAAAGTTCAGATGGTCAGTGCGAAGGGGCAAAAGGAAAAAAAAGCAAAGAGAACTGTAGAAGAGCCAGACAGCAAACATAACAGGAATTCCAGATAATCTTCTACATGCATTTAAATAATAGGCACGTAGGAAGAGGAGTGGTGAGACTGATTGGAGACCTAAAGGAAAATAGGCCTGGCAACGAGGTGCAGGGTACGATTGGGCCACTCAAAGACTGAGAACTGTTTTAAATCAAGGGAGGAAATACTACCACAATGAAAGCGTACGTGTTTATACAATAAACGAGAGGAGTTTAGAAAGGCTTATTATACTGGGTTAGTGAAGGAAGTAATGTTGGATATTAGGAAGGTAGATTTTCTGTCCTCTTTTGATACAGACATCTTAATAGAAGACTGGAGAATTACAAAATGTTAATGACCCTTGGTTTTATGCAAGCATTTGAAGAATAAGGCCAGCAATTATAAAAAAAGTGTAATCTCAGTGGTGGGAAAGCCTTCGGTAATTATAATTCTAAAATTAACTCAATCATTCGGCCAAACTTAGATTAAAGAGAAATCACTTAACCAACTTGATTGAGCTTTTTGATCGAGGAACAAAAAAGGGTTAATGTTACATACATGGATTTCCAGTGAAGCACAATATAACAGCCTCGCTAAAGTTCAGTCACAGAATGGTCTTCCTTCTCTGCTATAACCATTCAGGCCACTGTGCCTATGCTGACTCTGACGGATCAAATCGCTAACTACATCCCACCTTCTCCCAGGATTCTGCACTTCTTCCTTTTCAGACAATAACCCACTGCCCTCTTGAAAGCTTCAAGCGACTCTGCCACCACTGTGCTTTCAGTGTATTCCAGGCCCTAACCACTTAACTGCGTGAAAATGTTTCACCTCATGGCACTGTTACTTCTTTTGCCAATTACCTAAAATGTGCGTTCAGCTTCTCCATCCCTCCAGCAATGAGAACATTTCTCCAATCTATTTAGTCTAGAACGCACAGTTTTAATTGCATCTCCTCACAACCTTCATTTCTCCACACGAAACTTCTCCAATCTAGGTATCTGGAGTCCCTCATCCTTGGAACCATTCTTGTGAATCTTTTCTGCACCCATTTTAATGCCTTTGTATGTTCACACATTTTCAAAGGGCCATCAAGGATGGACTTATAAATGGTGGCCTAGTCAGCGACGGCTGCATCCCGTAAAAAAAGTGAATAAAGATGAAAAAAAAAGTTTGCTGCCCAGCATTGTACATTCATAGTACATATCTTTTAAAAGACATGCTCATGTCATCTTTACTGTATCTTGGCATATGACTGTGGGTCTCAGTCTCCTTCTTAAATAGGACTACTTGAAGCATGCCATTTGTAAATGAATAACTTAGCATTAGGCCAGACACCGAACTGCCTGTGACTGCAATGCATGTACACACCAGGAGAAGCTGTAATGAACATATTTTGACTCTTTTCAGTGCTATATTGCCCACTTATAGTTCTTATATCATGGAAGCATTGCTTCATTGGGTACAAATAAGAACCAGGAGAATATGTAGACTATTCAGCCCCTCAAGCTGATCCATTTGACCAGTCCAACCCGTCTCCGCCTCCCTAACCGGTTCTTCCTCTCACCCATCCCTTCCTCCCACCCCAAGCTGCACCCCCATCTACCTACTAACCTCATCCCACCTCCTTAACCTGTCCGTCTTCCCTGGACTGACCTATCCCCTCCCTACCTCCCCACCTATCTTCTTTACTCTCCATCTTCGGTCCGCCTCCCCCTCTCTCCCTATTTATTCCAGTTCCCTCTCTCCATCCCCCTCTCTGATGAAGGGTCTAGGCCCGAAACGTCAGCTTTTGTGCTCCTGAGATGCTGCTTGGCCTGCTGTGTTCATCCAGCCTCACATTTTATTATCTTGGAATTCTCCAGCATCTGCAGTTCCCATTATCTCTGATACCATTTGATATGATCTTGGCTGATCTCACTTTGGCCTCAATTCCATTTTCCTGCCTGCTCTCCATAACCCTTCAATCCATTACTCATTAAAAATCTTCCTCCTCAAATTTACTGAATGTCCCAGCATCCACTGCACACTGGGGATGTGAATTCCACAGATTTGTGATCCTTTGGGAAAAGTAGTTTCTCCTTGCCAGTTTTAAATCTGCTGCCCTTTATCCTAAAGCATTCTAGATTGCCCCACATGAGGGACCATCTTTTCTCCACTTACTCTGTCAATCCTCTATAGCATAACATTTCTTTCTAGCAGGCAAAGCTCAAATAACAGTGGCAGAACACTCAGAACTGGACATGGTATTCCAGTTGAGGTCAATCCAGGCTTTCATGCAGGTTTAATACAATTTCTTTGCTTTTTTTCACTCTCCAATTTAGTTCTCAAGAATGCTGCTCTCAACCTACCTTGCCATCTTCCAATGACTTATGTGCCCAGATTTCTCTGCTCTTGCAATCCCTTTAGAGTAGTACCATTTATTTTATGTAGTTGTTGGCATTTTTCCAACCAAAATGATTCTCACCACAGTTTTGCATTGTTTGTGAATGTTGAACTTGTGCCCTGTACACCCTGGTCTTGGTCACTATAATACATCAGGAAGAGCAGAGGCCCTAACACCAACTCCTGGAGAACTCCATTGTAAACCTCCCTCCAGTCCAAGAAACAACCATTAACCACTACTGTTTGTTCTCTGTCATTCAGCCAATTTTGAACCAATGTTGCTACTGTCTTTTTTATTATAAAATATTCACAAGTCTGTGGTGTGGCATGGGATCAAACAATATTTCGATGTTAATGTGCATCTCATGAAATGCATTACTATTATGATGTCTGTAACTCAACTGAAAACCTCAACCAAGGTAGCCAAACATGACTGCTCTAAACATATTGGTCCTGGCTTTTTATAATTAATGTTTAGCCAAGTGATGATCAAATTTGTCCCAAATTATTGTTTCTAGAAGCTCCCTAACATGCAAGTTGAATTGACCAGCCGATAGTTTTTGGGCTTATCTTTACACCCTTTTTGGAAAAAATACACTTGAAAATCTTTAGTCTTTCAGGACCACCCAGGTCTAAGAAAGACTGCAAAATTATTGTTCCTCAACGTTTTCTACCCTGGCTTTCCTCATTATCCTCGGGATGTATCTCATTCAGTTCTGATGACCTATCAATTTTAGACAGCCTATCCAACACCACCTCCTTACTCATTGTAAACCCTCAAGCCTGCTCCACTATTCATGATTGATCAACATTCCATACATTCATTTTCCTGTGTCTTCCCCACAACCCTTGATTAGCCGATTGATAAGAATCTATACCTCAGCCTTAAATATACAAAAGACTCTGTCCTTACAGCTGTTGTGACATGGAGGTCCAAAGACACTCAATCCTTAGAAAAATGTCACTCCTCAGCTCAGTCTTAAATTATTGCCCCTTTACTCAGACTATGCCCTCTAGTCCTAGACGCCCCCATGAGGGGAAACATCCTCTCAGCATTTACCCTATCAATGCTATTAAGAATCCTATATGTTTCAGTGAGATCACCTCTCATTCTTCTAAACTTTCAGTGCATGGAGTCCCAACCTATTTAACCTTTGCCCATAAGATAAATGTCATGTGTCTAAAGTACTTCTCTTTTCACCATATGGGGAACATTTTCTTCCTTGGTAAAGACAATGCAAAGTATTCAATTAATACCTCGTTGATGGTCACTGCCTCCACACATAAATCTCCTTTTCATCCCTAATCAGCCCCACTCCTCCTTTTATCGCTCACTTTGTATTTATATGCCTATAGACACCTTCTGGATTCTCTTTCATGTTAACTGTCAGCCCCTTCTCTTACTCTGCCTTTTCAGTACTACTGAAATTGGAAAAACACATGCTGTTATAGAAAACAATTAGAAATCTTTAAAAACAACTATCCAGTGCATTATCAGATCATTTTAACTTCTCCATATTTTTCAACAGATAGGTTCCTTTGCATCTTTTTCAATGTCAAAGTGAAAAGAGCAAAAAGGACAGCATGGATATGAAGTGGCTGAGTGACAGGAAGCAGTAATGGTAAACAATTGTTTTTCAGACTGAAGAAAATATAAAAGTGGGGCTCCTTAAACATTACTAGGAATATGGATATATATTAGCCTCTGAACAATCTTCAATTATCAGCAAAGACAACCCACAATGACACCAACCAATCCATTAAGCATCTCCCACGTATGACACTGCTGGGAATGAAAGCCTGCTTCCTTCGTTGGGAACACATTGTCCCACATTGAACAGGTTGACTCTGATCTGTGCAATGTTTCAAACCGGTAAGAGCAGTTACCTGTTGTAGACCAACCACGTGCTACGATTTAACGTGCTTTGTTCAATACTCACGTGTCCCCAAAGAGTCCATGGTAATATCCAAAGTAGACGAGCGACTGGTCGTTGTAGAACGTGCTGCTCAGTCCATTCCCAACTGCATAGCCCTAAAACACGGAACATATTATCACCAGAACAACCATGGCTCCTGTCCACGTTCCACCCTGATGACTGACTCCACGACAGACAAGTGTTGGTATTCATTGGACACCAGGCATTGGATGGTGCCCACACTGCCTGACCTCCAACACATGGAAACACTACAGCCTACACCCGTGAGGATCATCCTCATCCCCAAGCCAGGGGATAGTGGGTTTGATCTCCACTGCACAAATTGAAGGGCAAAACAGAAATCTGACAATGCTGACAGGACTGGGGAGTTCAGAGGTGAGTCTGAAGAAGCACTAAGCCTAGTCTCCACTTTGTCCTTTCAGGTGGAGATCAGAGATCTCACCATATTTTCAGAGTACAGCTGGGTGGCTCACCATCATGTTGTGGACAATTTTTCATCTGGAGACATCAGATTTCTCCAGCCATTATTACATTGGTGATGGCTCCCTAAGCATAAACTGGCTGCTGTGTATCCTACATTATAAATATTGGTTACAGTGGCCAAGAGGCTCTCTGAGATGTAGTGACAAAATACAAAATGCAGGCTTTTTATTCTCTCACATCAACGCCCCTTTATTTAATGCTTCAGTCTCATGTTCAGAGTATGGGGACAGGATTAGTGTTCCTGATTACAATGGAGACACTCCATCCAACAATGACATCTAGAGGCAGATCCAAGTTTATAGCAGAAGGAATTGCATTACCTTGAGGTTAATCTTAGCTGGGCCATCAGCAATTTTCAGACTCAGAGTCGGTGTATAGACACCCCCATAACTTTCACCGAAGATATAGAAATCATTGCTTGTGAAGTTGGGGAACTTGCTGAAGAAATCCTTCAGGGCCAGATAGTTGTTTTCTGCAACCTAGCAAAGTGGAAAGAATACAAGTTCGGGGTTAGTGCTGTGTTTTCCACAGGTGAGGACCCCATGGTGAATTCGTGCACTCTGGCCATTGACTATGCTGCGATCAGGGCTGTTAGTTGCCCTTAAAACTTCGAGGTTGACTGCATACATGTCCCAAGATATTCTGCTAAGGCCTTTTGCTTCCAATTTGGAAGATGTGGGTTCAAGACTTTAATGAGCAAACCAGGTAGATACCCCTGGCATCAACACTGAGGGAATGCTGCACTGTCAGCAGTGTTGTCTTCAGATCTGCTGTTAATTCAAGACCCCATCTGTCTTTCAAATGTATGTAAAACATCCATGGCAATATCTCAAAGATCAGGGCGATGTTAATCGGAGGCATGCTGGTTCAAATTTATTCCTCAATCAACATTACAACAAAGATTATCTGGTTTTTATAGGATCTTCCTTTGCCTAAATTTGTTGCCATATTTCCAACATTACAAGAATGGCAATACTTTAAACTCCTTGTTTGATTCTGAAGCACTTTGGGATGTCTTAAAGTTATGAAAAGTGCTATTGAAATACACAAGTTTTTATCTTTGATCCTGCAATTAAACTGTCCTCAGCCACAGAATACCACAAACTGAAAATATCAGACTCGCAGGATTTTGAATGTTCCCAGTGTCAGAAACCTGTCTGATTTATTACAAACTAGTGATTGGAAAACCAAATTAAAAGAAACAGAAATTTATGGAGAAACTCAGCAGATCTGGCAGCATCTGTGAAGACAGAATACAGTATACAGTTAATATTTTGAATCCAGTGACCTTTCTTCAGAACACAAAAAGCAATAAGGCATAGAGTAGGGGTCAATGTTTTAGGGATGGAGGGCAGAGTTTTGAATACTGGTATTAACAAAGCAAAGTGTGGTTACAAAGGCAGCAGTTTCATTGTAATAATGGATCTTGATAGAGTGCCACAGGGATTCCCAGCCCCCAGTAAACACCTGGCACCATCTAGCAGGGCCTAATGGAGGCAGCAAATTGGCCACAATACCTCATCATCATCAGTGGCGTAGTTTTGATCATCCGAGTAGGAGAAACCAACTCCAACTGGGGACTCCAGGTACAGAACATTGGCCACTTTATTCCAACTGTACTTGTTGATGTAGAGTGTATTGCCATCATCATTCACCTGAAAGTAACACACGGGAGTCAGTGACCTGAATCCACAGTTACCAACTGCCCTATGCATATTATCTTCTTAATGACCAGTTAGTCAGAGTGTTTGAGATGTACAGGACAGAATCAGACCCTTCGGTGCAAATTGCCAACCAGATATCCTAAATGGATCTAGACCCATTTGCCAGCACTTGGCCTATATCCCTCTAAACCTTTTCTATTCATATAGACATCCAGATGTCTTTTAAACCTTGTAACTGTATCAGCCTCCACTGGCAGCTCATTCCACATAGTCACCATCCTCTGTGTAAAAAAGTTGCCCCTTAGGTCCCTTTTAAATCTTTCTCCTCTCACTTTAAACCTATGCCCTCTAGTTTTGGACTCCATTACCCTAGGAAAATTTATCTTGTCTATTGATCCTATCCATGCCCCTCAGCCTCTGACACTCCAGGGAAAATAGCCACAGTCTAGTCAGCCTCCCCCAGAGCTCAAACCCTCCAACCCTGGCAATATCCTTGTAAATCTTTTCTGAACCTTTTCAAGTTTCAGAACATCTTTCCTCTTGTGGGGAACCAGAACTGATGAAGCAAGAATCCAGAACCTGTCTGTCTTTCCTTACAGTAGATTTATTCAGTGTGAAATATTACAGATATCTCTTCAGATTCCATGCCTCTGTTAGCAAGTGTCTTTTTATGCGTGTTCAAATGCCCATCCGACCAATATTTTCCACTCGTTGAACCTCAAAACAAAAACCTACAGATGCTCAAAAATCAGAAATAAAAACAGTCGTTGCTGGAAAAACACAGTAGGTTCGAGCAGCATCTGGAGAGAGAAAGCAGTTCAGAAGAAGGGTCACTGGACCTGAAGTGTTAATTCTGCTTTCTTTCCACAGATGCTGTCAGATCTGCTGTTTTACCAACAATTTATGTTATTGTATTATGAACCTCAACTGAATACAATTGACAGCCTGGGCTCCCAAAGCCCACACTGCTGAATAATCTCCACATCCACTCTCACCAAACTCTAGGCTCCACACACCAGGAAGACCCTCAGCATTTTGCATTAACTCCGGTTCACCCCACTTTGCCATTGCTTTAGTTGTGGTTGAAACTGTTCACTGACCAATAAAAGATCATTTTCTTGGTGCAAAACTGAGAGGCGCCTTGTTGTTGGTTACTGTAGCTGATAGCTTTTGCTGAGCCTAGATTTCAGCTCTATTCCCTTCCTAGAAAGGCCGGAAGGAATTTTCAGCAGCTCTGTGGCCCCCTCCCTATCCTGTTCACTCTGTACACAGTCTCACATTTCATGTCAAAATACTATTCCCACTTTTCCCCATGGATGAGTATAAATAAAGCACACAAAACAGGAGCAGTAGGCCATTCAGCCCTTCAAGCCTGCTCTGTCATTCAATATGATCATGTCTGATCATCCACCTCAGTACCCTCTCCCACTTTCATCACATACTCGTTAATCTCTTTAACCCTACGAACTAATCTGACTTTCGTACAATGTACAATCCTGGATGGCAGTGAGCTAGACCAACCAGAGGATTGCACTTTCATTCCTAATTCGTATCCAGGGAGGTGAAAGGGAGAGGGGCAGCCTAGGTTTCCAATCAGATACCACCCGAGGTTGGTAGGTGGGCACCGCGTCAGGACAGAACCAGGGACTCTAGCTGTTCCTTTCTCACCAGTCCAAGTGAGGTTAAAGCCAACACTGTTAATGTGCCAGAAATTAGCGAGCAGTGAATCTCAATCATCACCCTTCGATAAAGGGAATACTTACATGCAGAGGGCCATTTTCAGAGAGGAATCCATCTAAGGAACTACACCCAGGCCCACCGTTCAGCCAGAGGACCACAGGGTCTTTGACTGGGTTTCGCTGAGACGTCACAAACCTGCAAGACACAAAACACTACATTCTGGTGAAATCTGGTGACATCCCTCACTGGGGTTTCACTTCTTCCCAGTGATATTATTGCAATGTATCCAACTGATCTGATAGCATTTGTGAACAGGAAAACTGAGTTAATGCTCTCAGTCGAATGAGAGAGTGTTTTTCAGAAGAGGAGTTAATTTGACCTGAAATCGTAACATTGTTCTGCTCTCCACAGATGTGGCCAGACCTGCAGAGTATTTTCAGCATTTTTCTTTTGTCAGATTTCCAATATTTGTAGAATTTTCCTCCATAGAATTAAGTTTACTAATCATAAAAAATGCAAGCTGAGTGTTCCTCAGTGTCATGTCCAGCACCCAACCATCTTCAGCTGCTCCATCAACAACCTTCCCTCCATTGTTATGGCACAGAGACAGAAAGTCAAATCAAATCAGTCTTACAACCTCTGTATTCACAGCACAAGAAAATTTAAACCAGTCACTCAAAACTGACTTCAATAGTTCCTAACCAGACTCTTGAATAACCAATTCCAGACTCTGCAGATAATCAATTCCAGATAGTTTGTACCTTAAAATTTAAAAACAAAACTTAGCAATTTATTCACAATATAGTAACATTAGCAGAGGTAAATTAAGTAAAGTAATCTAATTGGCCTATGCTATAAACCCAGAAATCTTGGTTTTCAGCCTCATTCATGCAAAATACAGACAGACTCAGTCAAGGGATAAACAAAAATAACAAAAACTGGCCAAACTATTGAAGTGATTTTCATGATGTGTTGTTCCACAGGCAAAGGTAATTGATGCCTTGATTGATTTTCTGAGGATGTTGATCAGGATCACCTTTTCAGTTCACTCAGGTAACAGCAGTAAAACTTATAACTCAGAAAATTGAAAAACTAGGAGCTGGTCATGGCAGGTTAGACAGGGAGCTATAACGCCAACAGCCAGATTCCTGTTCACAGAAATTACAGTCTAAAGCCCAATTCAAACTCTGACCACTCCCTGACACACTAACCATCTCCTCCATGAGGTCCTAGTAACCACCAAACATGTGCCACCTGCTTGAGCACAAGACCTTTTTCAGACTTGCTGGAACCATTCCCAGATTCTGACCTTCGTTAATAGCCAATTTTTGCTGTCTGTTTAAACATAATGCTCTTCCCCAGTGACAAACTGTCTACAGGTCAAACAATGACCTTCAATTAATTTCCAGGCCTGGCCTCACAAATAAACAAAAGTTTGTTTGATCTGTTTCCCTTTTAACACAAGCAGTTACCCACAGTCCAGAAGTCATCTTTAGCTTGTGGTTTCTATTCACAGCTCCAAACCATAGTTGATAAAAAGGCATAAAATAAAAATAAACAAGAAAAATCAGTCAGCACTCTAACATCATAAGATCAGAAGCAGGTATGTTTATTAACGATGGCACAATGTTCAGCACCACTTTCACATACCAAAGCAGTCCATTTTCAAATGCAGCAAGAACTGGACAATATCCAGACTTTGGCTGGATATGTGACAAGTGAAATCTGCACCAAACAAATACCAGGCAAATGACAGTTCCCACAGAATTGAAACATCATCTCTTGGCATTCAATGGCATTACCATTCCTGAATCCCCAACTCTCAACATTTTAGGGGTTACCGTTGACCGGAAACTGAACTGAACTAACAATTTAAGTATTATGTTTACAACAGGTCAGAAGGTAGGAATCTTGTAATGAGTAACTCGTCTCCTAACTCTTCAAAGCCCGTTTACCATCTACAAGGCACAAAAGTCAAGAAGTGTGATGGAATACTCAGTCATAAAGACATACAGCATGGAAACAGACCCTTTGACATCCCATTCTTAACTAGTCCCATTTCCCTACGTTTGGTCCATATGCCTTTAAACCTTTCCAATTCACATACCTGTCCAAATGTCTTTTGGACGCTGTAATTGTCCCCACACTACCACTTCCTCTGGCTACTTGTTCCATACAAGCATCCCTGCTACATGAAAATATTGCCCCTTCAGGTTCCTTTAAAAAAAAAATCCCTTCTTACCTTAAACCAAAGCCTCTAGTTTTGGTCTCCCCCACCGTGGGAAAAAGACCTTGGCTATTCACATTATCTATACTCCTCATGCTTTTGTGAGCTTTTATAAATTCTCCCCACTTGCCTGGATGAGTGCAGATCCAAAAACACTCAAGAAGCTTGGCACCACATAGGGCAAAAGGAGCCTGCTCGATTGGTACCACATCTACTCCTGCTCGATTGGTACCACAACCACTAAAACTCCGTAGCAGCAGTATGTACTACCTACATGATGCACTGCAGAAATTTACCAAGGCTTCTTAGACAGCATTTTCAAAACCTACAACCATTACCATCTACAAAAGGACAAGGACAGCAGGTATATGGGAACACTACGCCTGCAAGTTCCCTCCAAAACGTACATAAAGCTGACTTGGAAATATATTTCATAATCAAGGAACTCCTTCCACAACAGCAATGTGGATATACCTACACTAAATGGACTTCAGTGCTTCAGGACGCAACTCATCAACACCTTTTCAAGGGCACTTGGAGATGGACAATACCCAAATCCTATGAATGTAAAAAAAAAGCCTTAATTGCAAGAGAATTGATGCTCAAGGATCAAGTCTTGCAACAATTGAAGTGGGTCAGTGTGAGACCATACATGGAGCACTGTGCACAATTTTGAGAAAGGATAGACTTGTACTTCAGGCAGCATGGTGAAGGTTCACTAAAATCGGTTCCTGAGATGACAAGGTAGTCCTGTGATCGGAAGCTGAGTAAATGGAATCCATATTCCCTGGAGATAAAGAGAGAGGGGATTTCATTGAAACATTTCAGATTCTGATGAGACTAGACAGGGTGGGTACTGAGAGATTGTTCTAGATTCCTCAACCAACAGAAACAAAGGGTCACCACATCAGGATAAATGGGAGTTCATTTAAGGCAGATGAGGATAAATTTCTTCACTCAAAGACTTGTGAATCTTAGCAACTGGCTACCCCAGAGTTATGAATGCTCCAGCATCCACTACATTGAAAATTGGAATAGACCAATATTTGGTCTCAGGAAAAGGTTTACTGGGTAAGAAAATCAAGTTTAAAGGTATGATCACGGTATAGCGGGTTCAACAGAAGAATAAAAGCTTTTCCTACATCTATTTACTCACTTCCCTGAGGTTATAACTGGGGCCAAATTACTGACTAGTAAAAAACTTGTCATTGTTGTTGGCAAACACTCAGATACAATAGTTCACATGATATATGCTATCTTCTGACCACAGTCACAGTGATTTTAATAGCAGGTCAAGTTGTTCTTATGACCCACTACAGTGTACTTTGATGCAGACCGTCCATGGCACAAACAAAATTCCACTGGTCAATCTATAGCCACCTCAATGCTATTGCATAAAGCTCTGATGCAAGCACAAGGTTATCATATTTTACCGAGAGAAACACAAGGCTCCCTATCCAACTCCATGATCACACTTTGGCTGCAGCATCTATATGGTGCACCACAGCAAATCAAGTAATCCTCTGTACTGCTGGAGAGAAGCAAGAACAGCAATTCTCAGACCTCCAGATTCCACATTAACTGGACACGGAACTTGAGTAATAGAAGTCTACAGCATAGAAAAAGGCCCTATTGCCCATTAAATCTGTACCAGTCAAAACAAGCATTGAACTATTCTAATCACATTTTCTAACACTTGACCCTTGTCTCGTCTGCTCTGGCATCACAAATGCATATCTAAATACTTCTGAAATGTTATGAAGTTTCCCGCCTCTCCCACCCTTACAGGGAGTAAATTCCAGCTACCTACCACCTAAAAGATGAAAATATTATTCCTCACTTCCCCTCTAAATCTCCTGCCCCTTACTTGACTCTACGCCCCCAATCGCTGGGGTGCTGTGCACAATTTTGAGGAAGGATAGACTTCATATCTATTATATCTGTGCCCCTCATAAATTTAATACATTTGTGATGGCCCCTTTAGTCTTTTCTACACTAAGGAAAACAACCCTCAGTGCGTCCGGTCTCTCTTCATAACTGAAACTCTCCAGCCCAGGCAACATCCTAGTAAATCTTACCTGCACCATTACAGTAATGGTTTCTTCATTGTACTTGGGTCAAAATTCTGAATTTCCCATCCTCATCTCATCATGGACCGCAGCAAGAAGGGGCAGCCATGCACCATCTTTTCAAGGAAGTCAGGGATAAGTTATAAATGCTAGCCTTGCCAGCTAAACTACTGACCCAAAGGCAAATACAGTTTGAAAATCTTGATACTTTTCTTTCTTGTGTAATTGGGTTTTGACCTAATTCTGTAATAACATTAGTCCATAGCAATACCGAGACACGTAACATAATACCTCAAATCATTCCCAGCAAAGAGGAAGCAGTCTCGCTCTGGCATTCACTCCAAATACAACTGAATTTGTAGGATCAATTTGAACCTCATATTTCACCAAGACACAGTTTAAATGTTCACACATCCATCATACCCACGTGGAAATCTAGTTACAGTGCTGCATGGGAGGCTCCTGTTGAGGAAATAGTGTCTAACTAATGGTTTCTGAAGCACTGCAAATACAGGGTCCAGTCAGAAAGAACTGAGGTTCACACAGTCAGAATAAATGAAAAAGGAACAGTTTAGAAACTCAATGATAATGGGAACTGCAGATGCTGGAGAATCCAAGATAACAAAGTGTGGAGCTGGCTGAACACAGCAGGCCAAGCAGCATCTCAGGAGCACAAAAGCTGACGTTTTGGGCCTAGACCCTTCATTCAAGTCTGATTGAGAAAGATAGACAAGGCAATTGTAATGAGCTTGAAGCTACAACATGGAAACAGACAACCTTTCTACCTCTGTATTCACAATAAAAGTAAGATTAAACCAAAGACTCCCAATGGTCCAAAACCATATTTTTGAATAACCAGTTGTAGACTTTGTGAATAATTAATGTCCAAACGCCAGTTTTATATTATAAACAATTTAGTAAATACACATAACTTTATCAGACATAAAATTAAACAATACAATAAGCTAATTAATATCTGTCCTTTAAATCTGAAACATTTGTTTCCAGCTGCCATTCACACAAAAGACAGACAAACAAACAAACACAGTTAAGGGATAAATAAAAGAATATAACAAAACTGGCAGATTACTGAAACAGTTTCCATGATGCATTGTTTCATATGCATCAATATGGACTCCTCAATGGTTTTTTCAGAAATGTCAATCAAGGTCATATTCTCAGTTCACCCAGGCAAAGGCAGCAAAACTTCTATCTCAGCGTCTGCTCTTTGGAATTCCAGAAGCTGGTGTAGCAGATCAGGCTGGGAGCTTTCAGATTTTCATGCTGTCTGAACGGCAGCTGAGAACCATTTCTCCAAAAATAAAGTTCAAAAATCAACTTTCGTTCTGGTTCTGCCCTGACAGCCTGATTGAGGCCTCAAGAGTGAGTTACTATTCATCAACTATCATCTGCTTGAAGAACATAGGATCTTTTCCAGAACCAATTCTCAGGTACTGACTATATAAAGGCCAACCTCTTCTGTTTGAACACAGTGCTCTTCCAGGGAGTCATTGAGCCTATTAAAGCCATTTAAACCAAAATTCAGTCTGTAACTAGCCTCTCAGGAGCACAAAAACTGACGTTTTGGGCCTGGACCCTTCATCAGAGAGAGTCTAGGCCCAAAATGTCAGCTTTTGTGCTCCTGAGATGCTGCTCGACCTGCTGTGTTCATCCAGCTCCACACTTTGTTATCTTGGATTCTCCAGCATCTGCAGTCCCCATTATCTCTGTAATTAGCCTCCAAGCCTGGTCTCACAAAGGAGTAAGGGTTGTTTAGTTAGTCCTTTTCCTTTACTGCAAGTTGTCCCACAGTCCACCAGCCATTTCCAGCTCAATTCTGCGTTGACAGAAGAACAGTAAAAATATTGAAAATTCAGTGAGGGTTCTAATACTGTGTTTAGAGGGAACTGGTTTCATATGCTGTTAGGTCAAATTTTCAACTTAGAGCCAAAATGAAGGAAGATTCCCACTATTACACATGTTAAATAGGCCTCTATACTCATGATCATTAGAGGACAAATTATTTTCTCTGCATTCTCCACTTCCTCCTTCCCATCTGAGGGATTAGACAGTGTCAATATGGATTTCCAAAAGGGAAATCATGCTTACCAAATCTATTGGAATTTTGAAAGGACGTGACTAGTACAGTTGATTGGGGGGGGGGGGGGGGGTGGGAGGTGCTGCAGTCGATGTGGTTTATTTTGGACTTCCAGAAGACATTTGATAAGGTCTCACAATATAGCTTAGAATGTAAAATTAAAGTGTCTGGGTTTGGGGGTAATGTACTGACACATATAGAGAACTGATTGGCAGATGGAAGCAAAGAGTAGAAACGAATAGATCATTTTCTAAATGGCAGGCAGTAATTAGTAGGGCACCACAGAGATCAGTGTCATAGAGTCAGAGATACACAGCACAGAAGCTGACCCTTCTGTCTAACTTGTCATTGCCAACCAGATAACCTGTGTAATGTTTTGCACATTTGCCAGCATTTGGCCCACATCTCCTAAACCCTTCCTATTCATATAACCATCCAAATGCCTTTATTGTACCAGCCTCCACCACTTCCTCTGGCAGCTCATTCCATACGTGCACCACCCTCTGCATGAAAAAATTGCACCTCAGGTCTCTTTTAAGTCTTTCCCCTCTCACCTTAAAATCATGTCCTCTTGTTTTGGACTCCCTCACTGCAGGGAAAAGACCTTACCTATTGACCCTATCTATGCTCCTTATGATTTTATAGACTTCTATAAGGTCACCCCCTCAGCCTCTGATACTCCAGGGAAAGTAGCCCCAGTCTGTTCAGCCTCTCCCTATAGCTCAAGCCTTCCAACCCTGGCAATATTTTTCTGAACCCTTTTTTAAATTTCATAACAACCTTTCTGTAGGAGGTAGACCAAAATTGCACATAATACTTTAAAAGTGGCTGAACCAATGTCCTGTACAGCATCAACATGACCTCCCAACTCCTATTCTTAATGTACCGACCAAAGGCAAGTGTACCAAACACCTCCTTCACTATCATCCAATCTACCTGCTTTCAAGGAACTATGAACCTGCACTCCAAGGTCTCTTTGTTCAGCTAAATTCCCCAGGACCTTACCATTAAATGTATAAGTCCTGCCCTGATTTGCCTTTCCAAAATGTAGTACCTCACATTTATCTAAATTAAACTCCATCTGCTACTCCTTGGCCCATGAAATCAAGATCCTGTTGTACTGAGGTAACTTTCTTGGCTGTCCACTACACCTCTAATTTTAGTGTCATCTGCAAACTTACTAACCAAACCTCCCATATTCACATCCAAATCATTTATATAACTGACAAAAAGCAGTGGACCCATTATCACAGGCCTCCAGTCTGAAAAGCAACCCTCCACCAACACCCTCTGTCTTCTATCTTTGAGCCAGTTCTGTATCCAAATGGTTAGTTGTCCTTGTATTCCATGTGATCTAACCTTGCTAGCCACTCTACCGTGAGGAACCTTATCGAATGCTTTACTGAAGTCCACATAGATTACATTCAATTGCTCTTCATTATTTTTCAAAAAACTCAATCAAAATAATGAGGCATGATTTCCCAAACAGAAAACCAAGCATACTATCCCCAATCAGTGCTTGGAACCCCAGATAAGTAATATCTTCAAGTTTGCAGACAAGACAGAGCTTGGTGAGTGGGTATGTTAGGAGAAGGATGCAGAGATACTTCAGTGTAATTTGAACAAGTTGAGCGAGTCAGAAAATACGTGGCTGATGAAATACAAATGTGGATAAATGTGGTATTGAAGACAGGAACATGGATTGTCTGAATGGTCACAGATTGGGAAAAGGGGATGTGCAGTGAGACCTAGGTGTCCTTTTATACTAGTTGCTGAAAGCAAACACGTAGGTGTAGCAGGTGGTGAAGAAGGCAAACGGCATGTTGGTCTTTAGAGTGAGAAGTTTCAACTACAGGAGTAGGAATTGCTGTAATTTTATAGGGCCTTAGTGAGATCACACTTAGAATACTGTGTTTAGTTCTGATCTCCTTAATGGAGGATGGATGTTTTGGCTATGGTGGGAGCGCAAGAAACTCCTTTTACCAGACTCATTCCTAGGATGGCAGGATTGACCAATGAAGGTGGACTGGATTGATTAGGACTACATTTGATGGATTTTAGAAGAACGAGGGGATTCTCTCACAAAAGCCTATAAAATTCGAGTAAGACTAGACAGAGTAAACACAGGATGCATGTTGCTGAAGACCGGGGAGTCCAGAACCAGGGGTGACAGTCTGAGGATACAGAGTAAGCCATTTAAGACAGAAAGTGACACAGAGTGTGACATAGAAGGAAAAGCAGAACATTTAGGAAGGGGAGATTGAGTGACAGAATAAGGAAGAGTGCAAGAATGAGTGAGGTAGTGTATACAAAGCAAGCAAAAGGGAACCACTCCTAGGTAAAGAATCAAGAACAGCTGAAAAGCCAATTCAAGTTTCAGTTTCAACTCGTGTGCAGTTGTAATCTGTGCTGGAAATTAATCCTCAGTTACAAGCACTTAAAAAAATACTTAGCTACTCCAATTCCTGAGAGCCTGATATGATGTGGCAATAAAACACTGGACTGGAAAGTCCCTAGCTTCCATGCCTGGTGAGTGCTGAATTAACTGATGTCAGCTGGGTACTAAATCTGACTTCGATGGAGACTGTGCTCAGGGAAAAGTTTTATTCCCAATTGTCATGTAAATACTATGCTTGTGCAGCTCAGCAGTGATGCTTGTCACAGTTGATGAGTAAACCAACAATCCTAGCTAAGCTTAGACATGAATAGCAATTAATTTGAACACTGGTGAGTTGTCAAGTAAGGAGGTAAAATATATGCAAGCGTTATTCTCCAAAATTACATCAACTGACAGAAAACAAAACAAATTTTCAAATTAACATTGGACTTTATGGGCCTGAAATCTGCACACACATGCACCAGAGGTGGTGCTGCTTTGAAGGCCTGCAGCTTTATCCAAGAATTTTGGTAATTATTGACTGCCTCAGGGACGGGCTCATTGCCACATGACAAGGAATCACCAGACATCACGTAATGATATTACGAATCAATCTGGTCTTCTTACACAAAGGAAAATCTGAAATTGCCTGTTCCCTGGCACAGCATTTTTGCATGCAGCCCGCAAAGGTATCTTCCAAAATACTTCTGTCAATTTGACTTGTACAATTCATGAAGATTTCCATCCCTCATGATATGGCTTTGTTACAAAGCATTATGATTTTTCACTTAATTCTTTGCCCAACAGTATAACTACTGTTAGGCAGACAGACATTCTCCTCCCAATGTTTTTTGACCTTGTTACTTTTCATCTCTACTCTTCCGAGTCTTCACTACACTTGGATCTTTCTTCTCTACGATACCTGTATCATCCCGAGTTTTCAGGGCTGCCCTCCCTGTTCCATGATGATATTGTCTGTCTTTTCAAGACATAAAAGCACATTGGAAATTTAATTTCCAATTTTCCTGACCATGCAACTATATCTTTACCATGGCTAATGGATCAAACCTACTTATCTCAATTTGTACCATTAACCTTCCCACAATTGCTACTGCACTCAGATAAAGTACTTTTAAGTTTTATAGTTGCTTGAACATTTCCTTTTGCTACTTTTATGTAGCTGGTGCATTGGTGCACTAAACCTTAAAATGTTTCTTCCTATTAAACGCTGCATCACCCTTTGCCACATATAATTTTAATTTCTCTTTTTAGATTTATACATTTCCCTTTACTTGAACAACCCTCATATTTGAGATGTGGACCAGTTCTCCTGGACTCATTGACGCTTTTCTGTGCCAATTCATTACATTTGAATGATCTACATAACTGGACCATCAAGTCTCCTTGCACCTGTGCTGTTCTCCCTTAAAGCCATTTGAGAATTTGCCTGTTATAACCTTTTTCAACCCAAAGTGGATGAAATCCATTTGCCACAGTTTGACTCATGCCCTGAACCTAATAATTTCTTGGTACCATTACACTTCCATTTACCAGTACAAACCTGCTGTTATCAGCAAATTTGGACGAGTCTCCCTCTCTGTCAGCTAAATTATTAATAAATCCAGAGGATAGCTAAGGCTTCAGGATTTTGGGACTTCAATTATTGTACCTGTCTATCATCCCTATTGTCAGATGCCTGCTACTCAGCCAATTCTCTGAACAGGTCAATAATTCATTTCAAAATTTCAAGAGTTTCAACTTTAACTAACAGCCTTTTATGAGATACTTTATCAAAAGTATTCTGGAAGCTCATAAGAAATAACATCCATAAATACATCTTCCACTTTATTCGACTCTTCACAAAATTCAGATTCATCAGGCATGACCCCCCTCTCACAATGTTGGCTGTCACTGATCGACTGAAACTTTTCAAATTATTTAATCACCCTATCCTTACATGATAAGCTTAGTAGTTACATTGACTGGTTTATAATCCCTTGGTTTTCTTGTCTGTCTGTCTCTCCCCCTCTCCTTCCTTAAAATAGTGGAATGACTGACAATTTTGTTATCTGTAAGTATGCTTCTTGGATCAAGAAACAGTTAGAAAATTTGCCCCAAGCAGGATCTGTGCTCTTCTTCATTATAATTATTTTATTAAGGCTAATTAGGGAGGGGTATCTGTGATTCAGTAAGTGTGTCCGTGGTTTCTGGGCATACTGGACTCTTCCTTAACTATAAACAAAGTCACTTCACAGCATGTTCATCATGTCCTCTTTTTTGTTGGAGCAATCAGCAAAGTCAGATTTAAAAGGGTCTCTTACTGTTTCTGATTACTCTCTTTCCTCAAAGTAAGATGTAAAAAGTAGATTTTCTTTTTGTTCCCTTTGCTATGCTTTGTATCTGACCCATTTGCTTTTGTTGTTGCATTTTTACATGCTTTCACTTGTTGTCACTAACTAACTGTTCATCATTCCCTTTATTGGCAAGTGGAGCATTTGCATCCCAAGCCCCTACGCTCCAGCCATTTTTAAAAGTGTATTGGTATTTTTGTCGGTAGATATTAATAGTCATGAGTTAGACAACTGTTCATGGATCTGCAGACAGAAGGGCATACTTGAGTTGTCAAGCCACATCTATACTGGTGATTCAAACCCATCAGAAAGTTACCAGGTAATCCTTCACAAGAAGCAGGACAAATCCAATCTGCCAATTACAATGCCATCAATTTAAACAGCAAAGTGATGAAAAAAGACATTGACTATGTTATCAAGCAGTACATAGTCAGCAATAACAGATGTTTAATTAGTTTGTACTCTGACAGGCTCCAGGCTCAATTACAATCTTAGGTCCAAATAGACACACGAGCGTTTGTCTCAGGACAATACAGCGTAGAGCTGGCGGAGCACAGTTGGCCAGGCAGCATCAGGGGAGTAGGCAAGTTGACATTTTGGGGCCGTTATTTTCTGAAGAAGGGTCCCAACCCAAAATACCAACTTTCCTGCTCCTCGAATGCTGCCTAGCCTGCTGTATTCTGCCTGACTAGCAGCAGCAGTTCTTACTATCTCCGAGTGAGTTAACTCAGGACACACCTTTTCTAAATCATTCATGGGACACAGGCATTGCTGGCTTGGAAACTATATAGTGTACATTCTCAACTCCCCTGACAACAGGTGGTGAGGAGGCTTTTCAACCACTTCAGTTGATTTTCTGTGAGTAGATCCACAATGCTATTAGGAAAGGAGTTCCAGGGTCTTGACACAGCTGCTCTGAAGGAATAACCAAATATTTCCAAATCTGGATGGTGAATGACTGAGGGGTACTTAAAGATGGTGCTGTTCCCAGTATCTGGTTCTCCACCACCTAGAAGAGCAATGGCAGCAACTGTATGGAAACACCAGCACCTGCAAATTCTGTCTGAAGTCATTCACCATCCTGACGTCCCACAGATCTGGGTCAATATTGTGGAACTAACTACAGCACTTTGGGAGTGTCTTCATTATGTGGACTAGAGTGGTTCAGGAAGGTGGCTCACCAGCAACTTCAGAGACAGTAAATGTAAGCCTTACCAGTGATGCTCAAAGCCATGAATAATTTTCATAAATTACTTGCATTGATATAATATCTTTCACAACCTTAAATATTGTGAAGTGGTTTTGAGCTAATTAAGGTCTCTTGAAGAACCATCACTATTGTGTATGAAATCTAGCAGCAAATGAAACTTAAACTTTAAAGTTTCACTTACTTAGCACACCTTTTTAACCAGCACCACACAAGCCAAAATTACAAAATGGCTCACAAACACTTATTTAAAACTTGCATGTAATGGATCATGTAAGGCTTTACAAGTAAGGAAGTTGCCTTCAGTATGCTAGGCGTTCTACTCAAAGTAATTTGGTTGAGCTGTCTGTGACTCACTAATGACGGTATCTGACTGGACTGACTTTCAGAATCCACACCACTTGAAGTTTGAGGATTGCCAGTTTTGCAAACTGATCCCATGGGACTGGAACCTGAGCTCACGGAGCAAACAGGAGACTAGTCTGCTCAGTCTCTCCCTGCTGTTCGTGGGCTGTGCCTGAAGATCTTTCAGCTCTGCCACTTAAATTCTCAGGTTTCACATCAGAATCTCATCTGCTCTTCCCCTCCCCAGAGGACACATTTCAAAATCGAGGTGTCAACTCTTGAATTTGAGGAATGGAAAGAGACTGCATTATGATTAAAAGAAATGACAATGTTCACTGGGACCACATCATTGCTCTAGCAGGGTCACCAAGTAGTTACAACTCACTGTGCTATTCTGGACTGTCAATGATAAAGGAAGGCTGTAGCATCATCTAAAAAAAGGCCAGATAGCTAAAGAAGCAAGGAACAACAAAGGGATGTGGGATTACAAAACTACAAAAGATAAGAAACAGGGACTGAGTAGTACAAATGGTTTGTTTTTGTTGCAATTTCTCAGTTTCTTAAAGACAAAAACAGCTGTTAATACCTGCAAATTTTAGTTGATTTATTTTCTTCAGCACTACACAGACACTTGTGAACAGACATGGAACAATGTGTAAAACACAATTAAGGCATAGATCAGTCCTGAATTTGTTGAATTGGCCTCAGGAGCTTCCTATGGAGGTGAGGAACAAGGGACTTTGGCTAATTTACCCTAGACAACAACACAAGGGTCAATTGTTATCCATCTATCATTCCAGCTGCTGACATTAAGTTTCGGAGTTGGGATGTCAGGTGTGGCTGTACAGAACGTTGATGAGGCCACTTTTGCAATAACTGAGTATAATTCTAGTCTTCCTGCTATAGGAAGGATGTTGTTAAACTTGTGAGGATGTAGAAAAGATTTACAAGGATTTGCCAGGGTTGGAGGGCTTAAGCTATAGGGAGAAGCTGAATAGACTGGGGTATTTTTCCTTGGAATGTTGGAGCCGAGGGGTGACATTATTGAGGTTTATAAAATCATGAGGGGCATGGATGGGTAATAGCCGAGGTCTTTTTCCTAGGACAGGTAAATCCAAAACTAGAGGGCATAGGTTTAAGGTGAGAAGGAAAAGATTTAGAAGGGACCTGAGGGGTTGCTTTTTCATGCAGAAGGTGGTGCATTTATGGAATGAGCCATCAGAGGAAGTGGTGGAGGCTGGTACAATTACAACATTTAAAAGGCATCTGGATGGTTACGTGAATAGGAAGGGTTTAGGAGGGATTTGGGCCAAATGCTGGAAAATGGGACTAGGTCAGCTTGAGATTATGGTCAGCATGGACGAGTTGGACCAAATGGTCTGTTTCCATGCTGTATGACTCAGACTCCCTGACGCAGCACCGGCTGGACAATCAACTTTGCCAATCTGCTAAAATCGGTTGTTTTACTCAACAAATTTATCTTTCGGGTGTCTGGTTTACATAAGACAAGGACTAAATTAGTAGTAGTATGTAGTTAATTATCCCACCTTCTTCACTTTTGCTAAAATCACCCAACATTCAGATTAAAAACATAGAAGAGGAGTTGGCCATTCAGCTCCTCAAATCTGTTCCCCAGACATTGAGATCACAGCTGACCTGTGGCCTAACACCATATATCTTTGGCCCATATCCCTAATACCTGTAATAAAACTTTATCTATCTCAGGTTTTTAAATCAATAATTAATTCTGCATCTGCTGTTGTTTGTGAAAGGGCATTCCAAACATCTACCAATCTTTCAGTGTAGAAGTGCTTCCTAAGCATAGGAAATAGAAACAGGAATAAGCTGTTTGGCCCCTCAGGAGGACTCTGTCCCCATGGCTCTTCATGGCAAGGAATTCCAATAACTCTCATCCCTCAGTGAAGAAATTCCTCCTCGTTTCAGTCTTCCCTCAATTGACAGTGAACAAATAATCTGTTTGCACAATCACCTCGCCATGTGAAAATTGTCTGCCACTTTTCCTGTACTACAATGGTGACTAAAATGATGTACTAAATGGTGACTTCATGAAGCAAAATACTAAAGATTCTAGAAATAAAAACAAAAATACTCAGAAGCAGAAATAACAGTTATTTGTGGCTTTTCATCAGATCAAAGGAATGGCCCTGGAACCTGCCTACTATTTGGAAAACATTATGTTCTCACTGAAAAATTACTTAACTGTTTATGAAGTGTTTTGGGATGTGCTGAGGCCGTCAAAGTGCGATATGGTTTCAGATTATTTCTTAATGTTTGGAATTTAAAAAAATTAGTTGATTTGTAACACCAGTATGCATGGAAAAATGTCAATGGAGAGGTTAAATTATGAGGGCTGGGGGGGGGGGAATGATCCAATTTCTTCCCTCACAAGGAACAGAATCTGTAGAATTCTTTACTACAGATGGCTGCGGAGGCTATGCCATTAAGTATAAGGGTGAGGGTTACAGATTTTCAATCAGCAAGTGATACAAGGTTTGTGGGACAAGGCAGGAAAATGGAGTTGAGGATTATCAGATTAACCACAAATTCATTGGAATAATGGATCAGGCTTGATGGGCTGAATGAACTGCTTTTTGCTTCTCTGTATTATGATCTACAAACTAAAGTTGAATTGCCTGGAATAGAGAAGGTTAGCATTGATTTGATCAACGTTTTCAAGGTATTAATGGCTATTTCCCCTGGCTGGGGAATCTAAGACTGGGGTGCATTGCCTAAGATTGGGCCAAGTCAAAAGAGAAGTTACAAAACACGTGTCCAGTTGGTGCTGCAATCAGTTTTTGCAATCTGCCAAAGTCAGTTATTTCATATCATAATCTCATTTTCAGGGTTGCTGGTTTACACAAGATAAAGATTAAATTGGTAGTTTTGTGCAGCCTTTTCTGAAGGCGGTCAGGACTGGAAACTTCAACTTTTTTTTAAATCCACATATGCTGCCAGACCTGCTGAGATTCTCCAGCAATTTCTGCTTCTGCGTGTTATTATCCCACTTACTGAACTCTTTAAAACCATCCAAGGTTCAGTTTCCCAAAGCAGTTCCAATCCTGTGCTATTCATATCAACTTTTAAAAAGTTTTGTTGTGCCTCAGCAGCAACACAAAAAGGAGAAGTCTGGAACTTTCTTCCACAAAAAACACTAGGCTGTCTGTTCATTTTAAATTTATGACTTATAGATTATGGTTATCCAAAGATATGAAGGGATATTGGGCAAAGATCAGCCAAGATCTTACTAAATAGTGGATCAGGGTCAAGAGGGTAAAAGACTTACCATTTTTCTCTGTTTGTAAGAGATATTGTAAAAATGATTACCCACTGTAAATCTATATTACCAGCACTAATCACATGGTTAGTAATCACAGCACTCGTACTGCCTGGAATAGGGCAGGATCAGATTCAGCTGTAACTTCATGGTCAAATATCCCATGTCAGTGACTGTCCAAGATGAAAGGATGGTCACCAAGTGTGCAATTCAGAAAGCATCCTTGTGAAATTCTCACATTTAATTTCATTAGTCTTTCTCCACCTTCCCCAATGATTTGGCTTGCTACTCAGAAACCACAACACAAAAAAGATAAGCAGGGAAAGGCCACCTTGGTCCTTCAAGCTTGCACCACGTGGTCACTATTGCTAGAATGCCATGGCTAAGCTGTATTCTCTCTAGCAATGCATCATTCCACACAAAAACATTAAATTCCAATTTTGAGAAGTTACAACTTTTGGTATAAGGCGTTAATTAGTTGAATATGTTTATAATGTTGAAAACATTTCTAGCATGTAGATTGAGGAAATTGTTTCTTATTGTGGGGGTCTCCTGACACAGAGCGACGACCTCTCACTAACCTGAGAGCTAAGAAGTTCACGGGTGCTATCAGGAAGCATTTCTCCACACAAGAGGAGTAGCCCACCAAAGCAAAAATCAGTTGATGCAAGGAATCAACTGAAAATGTCACAATGTGATATCGAAGGATTTTCGTTGAACTGGCATATTAAGGGACATGTATTCGAGACAGGAATATAATGTCGAGATTCAGAGCAGTCACATTCCACGTTCAGGGCTAATCTAACTGTAACCTCAACTCCGCTTTCCCTCCATCACCTCTTGATTCGCTTGTCAATCACGAATTTCATCATTTGACTGCATAGCGATAAACACCTGGCCAGGTTGAATGGACTACTCCCTTTTTCATGTTCGTAGGATAGATTTTTGCTCCCCAACTCCCTCTTGTCGAACCAGATCTAATTAAAGAGGCCGCCAAAAGCACGCACACATTATCTGCCGCTTTCCCCACCTTCAATAAGGTTGAATCACTCTCGGTTGGCATATGCATCTGGATCATTGGAAGAGCACAGTATAACCATCACACACATTCCCATCTAGTGATTCAGGAACAGAGCATCTGGAAAAACACGAGCCTAACATCACGGCAAGGCTGGGAGCAGGACTCTTCTGAACTAATCTGCATTCCCAAGATGGCCTACAACTAACCATTACAGAATCTGTCATTTCAACAGGACAAAACCGACAGAGAAAGTTTGGAGAGAACGCGAGATGAGAATCCGACTTGTTCAAACAAGTCTCTCTCACTCCCCAGACTGAAAATCAGATAGATGAGGCATCATCTTAAAATGAAAGAAGACAAAATTGACAGGCAAACCCTATCGTTCTCATTTAATAGCCAACTCCGGAAGCAATTACATAACTTGCGCAGAACACGATTACGGCCAAAATTCCAGCGGAACGACACAAAAACTTGTGTTTCTAGTGAAGAAAGGTTGCTCCTTTAAAGACACCGTTAGGCGAGAAGTCCTTGCTTTCGAACGACACTAAATCACACAATAGCAACACCTAAAGCTAAACTCTCCTCAAACGTCCATCCAACTTCCTCATTTGGATAACTGCTGATTCTGGAACCTTTCTAGCACACAGAACCGAACGTTAGGCCACTTAAGGGACTGGACTGCATGTATGAGAGAGTGTATAGGCACGTGTTGGGTGCGCAGGGGTAAGGAAGCATGGTCCAGTTTAAGGATTTCAGCTTTTGAGAGATTTATGTGCTCCGATGACTGCCCGAGTTCACACTCACTCGCGGTCACACTCGCCTATTCTTCCCACTTGAGCGAGTATCCAAATTGTGAATTTTACTGGCTAAGTTCAGAAGAGCGGGGCTGACAGAAACCGGCACTGCCTCGCGATACTACAGCATTTCAGCTCCTGTGAAGCCACATTGACTTACCAGTAGTGTAGATGTTTGCCTGGAGACGCCTGAAGGTAACCGGACCATTGCCTAAAGTTTAAACGGGTGCTCAGACCAGGCAAGTCCAGGACTTCATCTGGGGAGTAATAGCCGAAACAGCTACGGACACATAGCAACAGCAGACACCACCTCATTATTTTTACCGAACGCTGGGAGAATACTACAGGAATGCACAGCTAAACTCTGGGGGCTCCTCATATGACCGGCTCAGATTAAAATGATCACATGATCGGTAGTAAATAAGACATTCACGAAAACGGAGGCGGCGCATAACATTCAGCAACCCTAAGCCATTGAGGAGTCGGAAACCGAGATCACAGAGACGCCCTGGAATAGAGAGAGATACACACACACACAGACAGACAGCGTGACACCCTAGACGAGTGAGAGAGAAAGAGATAGATAAGCAGACACTCGGCCTCCAGACCGGGGTAGAAAAGAGATAGAGAAAACTGGGCGGAAGAGAATGAGAGAAAGCTGATCGGAAGAGTGAAAAACCTGGTATGGTGGAGGGGGAGTACAAAGAAAGCCGGATAGGTCAGATTTTAGAGATAATGGGAACTGCAGATGCTGGAGATTCCAAGATAATAAAATGTGAGGCTGGATGAACACAGCAGGCCAAGCAGCATCTCAGGAGCACAAAAGCTGACGTTTCGGGCCTAGACCCTTCATCAGAGAGGGGGATGGGGGGAGGGAACTGGAATAAATAGGGAGAGAGGGGGAGGCGGACCGAAGATGGAGAGTAAAGAAGATAGGTGGAGAGGGTGTAGGTGGGGAGGTAGGGAGGGGATAGGTCAGTCCAGGGAAGACGGACAGGTCAAGGAGGTGGGATGAGGTTAGTAGGTAGCTGGGGGTGCGGCTTGGGGTGGGAGGAAGGGATGGGTGAGAGGAAGAACCGGTTAGGGAGGCAGAGACAGGTTGGACTGGTTTTGGGATGCAGTGGGTGGGGGGGAAGAGCTGGGCTGGTTGTGTGGTGCAGTGGGGGGAGGGGATGAACTGGGCTGGTTTAGGGATGCAGTGGGGGAAGGGGAGATTTTGAAACTGGTGAAGTCCACATTGATACCATATGGCTGCAGGGTTCCCAGGCGGAATATGAGTTGCTGTTCCTGCAACCTTCGGGTGGCATCATTGTGGCAGTGCAGGAGGCCCATGATGGACATGTCATCAAGAGAATGGGAGGGGGAGTGGAAATGGTTTGCGACTGGGAGGTGCAGTTGTTTGTTACGAACTGAGCGGAGGTGTTCTGCAAAGCGGTCCCCAAGCCTCCGCTTGGTTTCCCCAATGTAGAGGAAGCCGCACCGGGTACAGTGGATGCAGTATACCACATTGGCAGATGTGCAGGTGAACCTCTGCTTAATGTGGAATGTCATCTTGGGGCCTGGGATGGGGGTGAGGGAGGAGGTGTGGGGACAAGTGTAGCATTTCCTGCGGTTGCAGGGGAAGGTGCCGGGTATGGTGGGGTTGGAGGGCAGTGTGGAGCGAACAAGGGAGTCACGGAGAGAGTGGTCTCTCCGGAAAGCAGACAGGGGAGGGGATGGAAAAATGTCTTGGGTGGTGGGGTCGGATTGTAAATGGCGGAAGTGTCGGAGGATAATGCGTTGTATCCGGAGGTTGGTAGGGTGGTGTGTGAGAACGAGGGGGATCCTCTTGGGGCGGTTGTGGCGGGGGCGGGGTGTGAGGGATGTGTCGCGGGAGATGCGGGAGACGCGGTCAAGGGCGTTCTCAATCACCGTGGGGGGAAAGTTGCGGTCCTTAAAGAAGTTGGACATCTGGGATGTGCGGGAGTGGAATGTCTTATCGTGGGAGCAGATGCGGCGGAGGCGGAGGAATTGGGAATAGGGGATGGAATTTTTGCAGGAGGGTGGGTGGGAGGAGGTGTATTCTAGGTAGCTGTGGGAGTCGGTGGGCTTGAAATGGACATCAGTTACAAGCTGGTTGCCTGAGATGGAGACCGAGAGGTCCAGGAAGGTGAGGGATGTGCTGGAGATGGCCCAGGTGAACTGAAGGTTGGGGTGGAAGGTGTTGGTGAAGTGGATGAACTGTTCGAGCTCCTCTGGGGAGCAAGAGGCGGCGCCGATACAGTCATCAATGTACCGGAGGAAGAGGTGGGGTTTGGGGCCTGTGTAGGTGCGGAAGATGGACTGTTCCACGTAACCTACAAAGAGGCAGGCATAGCTGGGGCCCATGCGGGTGCCCATGGCCACCCCCTTAGTCTGTAGGAAGTGGGACGAGTCAAAAGAGAAGTTGTTGAGTGTGAGGACGAGTTCCGCTAGGCGGATGAGAGTGTCGGTGGAGGGGGCCTGGTCGGGCCTGCGGGACAGGAAGAAGCGGAGGGCCTTGAGGCCACCTCCATGCGGAATGCAGGTGTACAGGGACTGGACGTCCATGGTGAATATGAGGTGTTGGGGGCCAGGGAATTGGAAGTCCTGGAGGAGGTGGAGGGCGTGGGTGGTGTCACGGACATAGGTGGGGAGTTCCTGGACCAAAGGGGCGAAAATGGAGTCCAGATAGGTGGAGATGAGTTCGGTGGGGCAGGAGCAGGCTGAGACGATGGGTCGACCGGGGCAGGCAGGTTTGTGGATTTTGGGAAGGAGATAGAAACTCCCCACCCCACGGACATACACCTCCTCCCACCCACCCTCCTGCAAAAATTCCATCCCCTATTCCCAATTCCTCCGCCTCCGCCGCATCTGCTCCCACGATAAGACATTCCACTCCCGCACATCCCAGATGTCCAACTTCTTTAAGGACCGCAACTTTCCCCCCACGGTGATTGAGAACGCCCTTGACCGCGTCTCCCGCATCTCCCGCGACACATCCCTCACACCCCGCCCCCGCCACAACCGCCCCAAGAGGATCCCCCTCGTTCTCACACACCACCCTACCAACCTCCGGATACAACGCATTATCCTCCGACACTTCCGCCATTTACAATCCGACCCCACCACCCAAGACATTTTTCCATCCCCTCCCCTGTCTGCTTTCCGGAGAGACCACTCTCTCCGTGACTCCCTTGTTCGCTCCACACTGCCCTCCAACCCCACCATACCCGGCACCTTCCCCTGCAACCGCAGGAAATGCTACACTTGTCCCCACACCTCCTCCCTCACCCCCATCCCAGGCCCCAAGATGACATTCCACATTAAGCAGAGGTTCACCTGCACATCTGCCAATGTGGTATACTGCATCCACTGTACCCGGTGCGGCTTCCTCTACATTGGGGAAACCAAGCGGAGGCTTGGGGACCGCTTTGCAGAACACCTCCGCTCAGTTCGTAACAAACAACTGCACCTCCCAGTCGCAAACCATTTCCACTCCCCCTCCCATTCTCTTGATGACATGTCCATCATGGGCCTCCTGCACTGCCACAATGATGCCACCCGAAGGTTGCAGGAACAGCAACTCATATTCCGCCTGGGAACCCTGCAGCCATATGGTATCAATGTGGACTTCACCAGTTTCAAAATCTCCCCTTCCCCCACTGCATCCCTAAACCAGCCCAGTTCATCCCCTCCCCCCACTGCACCACACAACCAGCCCAGCTCTTCCCCCCCACCCACTGCATCCCAAAACCAGTCCAACCTGTCTCTGCCTCCCTAACCGGTTCTTCCTCTCACCCATCCCTTCCTCCCACCCCAAGCCGCACCCCCAGCTACCTACTAACCTCATCCCACCTCCTTGACCTGTCCGTCTTCCCTGGACTGACCTATCCCCTCCCTACCTCCCCACCTACACCCTCTCCACCTATCTTCTTTACTCTCCATCTTCGGTCCGCCTCCCCCTCTCTCCCTATTTATTCCAGTTCCCTCCCCCCATCCCCCTCTCTGATGAAGGGTCTAGGCCCGAAACGTCAGCTTTTGTGCTCCTGAGATGCTGCTTGGCCTGCTGTGTTCATCCAGCCTCACATTTTATTATCTAGGTCAGATTTTAGCCTTGGGTGACTGCGTGGGGTTTGCACGCTCTTTCTGTGTCTGTGTGGGTTCTGCCAGGTGCTCAGGTTTTCTCCCACAGTTGAAAGATGTTCAGGGTAGGTGGATTGGCCAAGGGAAATTAACCAGGATGTGCAGGATAGATGGGTTAGCCTTTTACTGTACTACAGTCAGTGGTAATTGAACCAGCTGCTTTGCATAATAGATTGGAACTGAAGTTGTAGTCTTAATGTGCAAAGGTTCCCTGTTATAGGTTCTCAGTCTAGCTGCGAATTTACACAGACTTAAAGGGTGGAGTCCAGCGTGAATTTCGTTCTGTGATCAATGAAATGGCTGCACTGGTATCAACCATCATTAGAGCCTGGTGACCATTTAACCAGATGTTTATTTTGATTGGTTCTGTCTTAGATGTTGCCAAGCAATTTAACCGTTCCAAACCAGATAGAGGTGGACTTTTCAGGGTATGCACTCTCCTGGATACCATCCTATGAGTTCTCTTACTGAACTTGGGGCTACTGGGATCTTTTTGCTGTCTCGAGTACACATACCAGCAGCAACTACAACAGTTTGCTGGCCCAGATCCTGAAGAAAATTTTAACCGTTTGGCAGAGGCTTAGCTTTATTTTGACTGTGGGCTGACTTAGAGACCGTTGATTTCAGGATATGTCCTGAGTAAGGCTGTGTAAATGCCTTCACTCAAGTGGTGTTCCCCAAGTTCAGATTGACTAGCAAGGGTGTCCACTTACATCAGAATATCCTGTAACTCAAATGCGTTACTTGCCACACTATTCAATGACAAAAACAGTTGTCGTGCCTGTTTGAAGTCCAGTTGGGCTTCAGTTAGTAGGTGCTTTTGCATAATTACATCATTAATCCCACCAAACAGTCTCTCAGCATCTCATTAAGGATTAAACCAAAGTGAATGCCTCTGCAACAAAAACAGAAGTTTCTGGAAAAGCTCAGCAAGACTGACAACATCTGAAGAAAAATCAGTTAATGTTTGCTTGTCATTTAACCTAGTCAAAAATCCTTATGTGGATTCCCTTGGTTCTCCAATTGCTGAGTAAAACTGATCCATTGCAAACCGACAATGTGGAAATGGGCCATTTGGCCCAACAAGTGCACACCAACTCTCTGAAGAGTATTCCACCCAGAAACACCTCTCTACCTGATCCCTGTAACCCTGCATTTCCCATGCTAACCCACCTAACCTACATATCCCTGGACACAATGGACAATTTAGCATGGCCAAGTCACCTAATCTGATGGTTCCTCAGAATTAGAGGAGGCTTGGGATCATAATATCCCTTAACTAAATCCTGCTGTGTTCATCCAGCTCCACACTTTGTTACCTCAGATTCTCCAGCATCTGCAGTATCTCTGATACATTCTTTCCACATTGTGGGCCCAGTCTTCAACAGCAGGATCATATGAGTCAATAATGGCATGATGCTAAAAATGCCTACCCCAACTCTTGCGGATTTAAATTCAGTGACAATCTATTAAGGTTCATGTGTAATGCCCATGAATACTGCATATGTAAATTGTCAGCAAAATTTCAAATAAACTGCATTGTGAACTCCTGTGATTGCAAGGATAATGAGGTGCTGATTACACCCTGCTCAACAGCGACTGCAGAAACATTTTTTGACTTTTCCCTCTGAAGAACACACAAGGACAGGAAGTCAACAGCTAGTTTTAAATGTACTGGAGTGGACTTGTGGCACTGACTGCTTTTGCATGTGCCATCCTGGGTTTGAGCATTAGTGTGCTGTGACTATAGTGGATGGGTATTACACTTCTATGGGTATTACACAAGACTGTGCCAGATATTCACTGAATTTAAATTAGACTTTTGTAGCAGTCCTCTTTCTAAAAATGACAATTCAATTAGAAGTAAAAATATTTATAAACACTTTGGCATTCTGATGCATCATCATAACAATTGAAAGACTATCTCTGAGGTAAAGAAACAGCTTCTCATTCCTAGTGCTGCAAACCATTAAGTAAAGGAATCTAGACAAAGGAACTTCCAACAGTTTGAACAAAGCAGAATCTCAAAAGTCAGTCATTCAATTATCAATGTTAATGCTATCTACAAACTCTTTTGCAACAGCCACAATATTTAACTGTCCATTCCTCATGAACAATTCAGGGACTGGCCCATATATATGCTTTTTAAACTTTTATCATTTTTGATGTGCCTTGTTTCTATTCCGTGTGTCTGTGTTTTATGTTACCAGTTCTTCTCACATTTAGTAATTATCTTTTTTGCAAGCAACTGAATGAAGATGAGTCAGTTTCTCTTTCCTCAGCTTGGAACTTAACAGTTTGGGTTATCCCATCTGGAACAGTAATGAGTTATTAGAGTCAGTCATACAGCTTGGAAACTCACTTTTCGATACAACCAGTCCATGCCAAGCATGTTCTCAAACCAAACTAGACCCACTTGCCTGTGTTTGGCCCATAATCACTCCAAATCTTTCCTATTCTTGTACTTATTCAAATGTCTTTTAAACTTTGTAACTATACTTTCATCCACACTTCCTCGTGTCCTTTTCAAATTTTCTTCTCACCTTAAAAGTATGCTGCCTAGTTTTGAATACCCCCATCCTAGGGAAAAGACCATTGCTATTCACTGTATCAATGCCCCTTTATAAATCTCTATAAGATCACCCCTCAACTTCCTACACTCCAGCGAAAAAAATCTCAGCCTATCTTTACAACTCAAACCCTCCATTCCCTGCAATATCCTGATAAATCTGTTCTGATCCCTTTCCAGTAATATCCTTTCTATAGCAGGGAAACCAGAATTGTACACAGTACTCCAGAAGAGGCCCCAACAATGTCCTGTACAACCTCAACATGATGTCCTAACTCCTATACTGAAAGATTGGAGTGATGAAAGCAAGCATGCTAAATGCCTTCTTAACCACTGTCTACAAGTGATGCAAATTTCAAAGAATTATGTACCTGAGCCCCTAGGTCTCTGTTCTACAACATGACCCAGGGCCCTACCATTAATTATATAAGTCCTCCCTTGTTTGTTTTACCAAAATGCCATACCTCACATTTATCCAAATTAAATTACATATGCTACTCCTCAACCCATCGAGCCAATTGATCATGATCCCTTTGTAATCTTAGATAACGTTCTTCAGTGTCCATTATATCACCAATTCCAGTGTCATTCTCAAACGTACAAACCATGTCTCCTAAATTCACACCCAAAACATTTGTATAAGTGATGAACAAAAGTGGTCACCAGTAACGATCCCAGTGGAAAACTGCTCATCACGGGTCTCCAATCTGAAAAACAACCCTCCTCTACCAACCTCTGTATCCTACCATCAAACCAGTTTTGTATCCAAGCAGCAAGCTCGCCCTTAGTCGCAAATCCTTGGTGAACTTCTGCAATGCAACTAGATGGTATAGATGCTGTTACTGAGTGTCAGCAGTGAAGGGAGTGGATGTTTATGGATATGGCACCAGTCATCCAAGTAAGTGCAGTGTTCCATCACACTCCCCACCTGTAGATGGTGGACTGGATTTGGGGAGTTAGGAGCTGAGTTACTCACTGCAGTATTCCTTGCACCTATTTATATAACTAGTCCAGTACAGTTTCTGGTCAATGGTATTCACCAGAATGTTGACAGTAGGGAATTCAGTATATCACAGGATGAGGATAGCCATACTTGTAGTGTACAAGGTAGTACATCTATTCCAGACAACAGAGAGAACACTACCAACCAAGCATTGTGGTCAAGTGGCAACTACTGAGCTTTGTAAGGCACCTTCTCTCAGTGTCTGCAGGAATTCCTATTCAAAGCTTCTGACCAAACCATGGAACTATGGACATGAATTTCACTACTTGGCAACTCCAAGAGAAATGCTGGGAACAATGCCAACCACAGTATATGGCTTTCATTGATCTGATCAATAACTCCGTCATTCAGGAAGTGCTTTGGAAGATCCTGTCAAAGGTCAGTTATCCATTGAAACTCTTCAACATTCCCCTGTTTTCTCCAGGACAAGGTGTCAGCGATGGTCCTCATCGATGGTAGTACGACAGAATTCTTTGAGGTCAAAACAAAGGCCAAGTAGTGATGTGTTATCATCCCTATCCTTTTCTCCACCTTCATCACCCCATTCTGCACCTTGAGAAGACCAAGATGAAAAACATTTCAATTTCAACTAGTTAAAATCCAAGAAAATGACACCAACCTTACTTGTGGACCTTCAATATGTGGGTGACATCATCCTTACTCTCACAGAAGAGAATCTTCAAGCCTTGCTTAACACCTTCACAGAAGCATACCAAAGAGTCTCAACCTCAAGAAGACAAGTCCTTTACCAGCCTGTCCCTGGATAAGTTCCTATCCACCGTGCCATTAAGATAGATGGAGAAACCCTCCCAACATGGAACACTTTCCCTACAAAGGGAATTATTTCTCACCTCGGACTGACAGCAATGCAAATATTCAACATCACCTCCAGCGAGCCTGCTTTCTGATGCCAAAGGATGAGAATCTTTGATGACCATGACACCCTTGCTGATGCCAAGATTCTTGTGTAAAGGCAGTAAATGTTCCAACTCTTCTGTATATCTCCGAAATTTGGACTACTTATATAGGCCAACTCAAGGCATTGGAGAAGTATCATCAACGCTGTTTGTGATGGATTCTCTGCATCAGCTGGCAGCACCAGTATTGAGTCCATAACAATCTAAAAATAACTCCTCTGGGCTGCCCACATAGTTAAGATGCTAGAGTTACAAATGTGAAAGCAAATAATATTTGCCCAGATCAAGGACAGCACACAAAGGAGAGGAGGACAAAGGAAGCTCGGGGAAGCTTGACTTGAGTCCATTCGTAACACAACAAAAACAATACTTCATAGGTACTTCATTGGCTGAAAAGCTTTTCGGGACTTCCTGTGTTTGTGAAAATCACTGTATATGTACAAGTTATTCTTTACTTCTAAAAGATGGTGGTTGTTGGCGAGATTTATGAGAGACATGAAGAAACCATGATTTTAAAACAATGAACATTGTCCCATTGTAGGATATTAATGAAATCAAGATGAAATGATTCAGTGACTCCAACAGGCAGGCAGTTTAGAGCACGGAAGGAGACAGACCTTATGAATGTAAAGTGAAATAATCAGCAAAACAGTAAGATTAAATAAGGGAGAAAGAAATATAATTTGAAGAAATAACGCATTAGCTGTCAACAGTATTGTTATGCCCTGTCCAATTTAGATTCTGTTCAACATTAACTCTTGGGATATTGATGATAATAATGCTATTGAATGTCAAGAGGAGATGGTTAGATCCCTCATGTTGGAGCTGGTCATTGCCTGGCACTTACCTGGCATGAGTGTAACTGATCAGTAGAAGACAGAACATTGGCAGGTGGTCTTGCTGCAGGTAGGCACAGACTGATTCATGGAATCATAATAGTTACATAACAAAAGAAGGCTCTCTAGTAGATGAGTTTGCACCAACTGTCTACAAGAGCAATTCAGCTGGTCCCACTTCACAATTCTTTCCCCATAACTTTGAAAAATTATCTCCCTTCAGGACCTTACCCAAAGCCCTTCTGGAGTCCATGATTGAATCCACCTCCACTGCAGTCTTAGCCTGTGCACTCAGATTTGACACTTGCTATGAACAAAAGAAAAATCCACATTATTGTCTTCAATTCTTTTGCCAAACACCTTAAATCTGTGTCCTTTAGTTCTCAACTTTCTCCCTATCTGTTCTATCTAGACTTTTCATGGTTTTGAGGAACTCTGTCAAACTTCCCCTTAATTTTCTCTAAGGAGAATCTTTCTCCAAACAATCCTTGTAACTGAAGTCCCTGTTCCCTAGCACCTCTTGAGTTTTTTTTATTGCACTCTCTCTACTGTCTGCAAATCTTTTCTAAACTGCAGTGCCCATTACTGGGTTTACTACTTGGTTGAGGTGAAAATAGTGTTTGATTAAGTTCTGAATAGTCATTCGACATTGAATTTTTTCTTCCTCCACAGCTGCAGCCCGTCTGACAGTTTTTCCAGCACTTTCTATTTTTATTTCCAATCTCCAGTATTTTGTTTTTAAGTGCTTTATGAAGGGTCATCATACCCCCCCCCCCCGCCCCGCTTTTGTACTCTGTGTGTGTATGCCTGTTCCCATTTCCTCTTCAAGTCAACCACCATCTGCTTCACAGTTCACAAAGCTTCAAAACTTTCCACATTATCTATAAATTTTGCCTTGTTCATCCAGACTAGGTCATAAAAATATATCAGGAAAATCAACAGTCCAAGTACAGATCCCTGGGAAACACAGCTCTATACTTCCCTCGTGGCAGGAAAAAAAAACAGCCATTCACCACTGTTCTGTTTCATGTTGCTCATGCAGCTTTTAATTATCCAACACTGTCCCTTTTATTCTATGAACTTCAGCTTTGACCATGGGGGATTTTACCACTAATGTGTGGCACTTGAGCAAACACCTTTTGGAACTCCATATTTACCACATTAGCTGCAATACTTTCATCCACTTCTCAGTGAATTCATCATAAAGCTTGATTTACCTTGAACAAATTTATGCTGACTTTCCTCAATGTCTAAATGACTTAATTTTATCCAGGGTTATGCTTCCTAAATGTTTTTTCCATCACTGGGGCTAAACTGGCCTGTAGTTTCATGAGTTTAGAATCATTTAGAACAAAGATATTGTATTTGCAATTCTCTAATTCTCTGGTACCACCAACACCCTCATCTTAAAGGAGGACTGCAAAATTATGACCAAAACCTCTGCAATATCTGCTGTTCTCTCAGTATCCTCAGATATATTCCATCTAGACATGATGATTTCTTAACTTTCAAGTACAGAGAGTTCTACTTCTAATATCTCCACTTTTGATCACATTTTAGCTCATGCAGTACCTCAACAATCTCTCCTTCTTTGACTTTGGCAAAACCTTCTTCCACAGTAAAAACAGATACAAAATAATTAATGCCACAGAAATACATTCTACCTCAATGCATTGACCGCATTTTGGTCACAAATCAGTCCTAACCCTCATCTAACTCTCCTTTCAGCATTTACACACCTATAGTATCTTTCCTGTTTCCCCTCTGTTAGTATTTAGTTTGCTCCCATACTTTCTCTTTGCTGTTCATTTCCCTTTTCACTTCCCTTCTGATTTTTCATCACTAACGTGCTTCTCAATTGTGTATGAAACTGACATATGTTATGCTTGAGATTCTGGTTACGGAACCGAATACTGCAATCATCAGTGAACATTTCCTCTTCTAGCCTTATAAAATCATTTTTGAAGCAGCTAAAGGTGTTTGGGCCTAGGACACCACCCTGAGGAACTCATAGAGCAATGCCTTACTGCTGATATGATTGCCCCCAATGATTACAATTTCTTTTTGTGTCACATACATTTCCAACCAACAGACATTTTGGCCCTGATTTCCATTAACTGCAATTCTACTTAATTTCTTGATATTGCAAATGCTACTTTAATGTCCAGGGTAGTCACCCTCATCTTGCCTCTGGAACTTTGTTGTTTTTGGTGACATTTGAACCAAGGCTGTAATGAAACCTAGGGTCAAGTGGTCCTTTGGTCTTGCAGGTGAATATGTTACTGGTGAGTCAACGCCACTTGTAAAATTGCTGACAATATCTTCTATCATGATGCTGATTATTGAGAGTAGGTTGATGGTGAAGGAACTAAGTCCTTAGTGGATTTGTGGACAGGACATAGCTGGTAAATATAACTTCCCACATAAACATACAAATTAGGAACAGAATAGGCCATTTGGCCCTTCAAGTCTGCCCTGCTTGCAATAAGTCCATAATATGTAAGAGCAGAAGTTGGCCATTCAGTCAATGAACTCTGGTCTGCTATTCAGTGAGATTATGGCTGATCTGATTTTCTCCAGCTCTACTTTTCTGTCTTTTTTGCATAACTTTGATTCCTTTACTGATTAAAAGTCTGTATCTCAGCTATTAATCCAGTCTCAAAAGCGTTCTGAGTGAAAAAAAAAATCCATAGGTTCCTTACCTGAGAAGAAATTCTTCCTCATCCATCGTAAATGTGCAACTCCTTATTCTGACCTCTCATTCTGGATCATGTCCTAGAGTCCTAGACTTTCCCACAAAGGAAACAAAATTACTGCTTCTACCCTGTCAGATCTCATAAGACTTTCGTATATGTCAATAGGCTTGCCTGTCATCCTTCTAAACTCCAATGAATGCAGTCACAACCTACATCAGTCTCTTCTTGTAAGATAGTTGCTCCATACTCAGTATCAGTCTGGTGAACCTTCTCTGGACTGCGTCCAACCTGAGTATATTTTTCTTGAGATAAGGTACTCAAAACATTTTTTAATTTTTAATTCATGAGATATGGGCATCATTGGTTAGATCTGCATATATTGTCCACCCCTAATTGCCCACATTATTATAGGTCTAAAGTTACATGTAGGCCAGACAGGATAAGGGTGACAGATTTCCTTCCCTTTATGACATTAATGAATCAGATGGATTTTTTCTGACAATCAACAGTAATTTTATGGTTGTCATAAGACTTTATTAAAAATCTGAATTCAAATGCCACCATCTGCCATTGATCCTGGGTCCCCAGAATATTAATTGGGTCTCTGACTTAATAATCTAGTGATGATACTCTTTGCCATTGCTTCTTTGTATTCAAGCTGTGACGAGTGCTTTGGGTGGTTTTAGCAAATTCTGCCTACTTTTATACTCCATTCCCTTTGAAATAAAGGCTAACATTCTATCTACCTTCCCTATTACCCACTGAATTTGGATATTTGTTTTTTTTTGTGATTCATGTACAAGGACTTCTAAATCCTTCTGTTCTGAAGCTTTCAGTATGCAGTCTTTCACCATTTAAATAATAGTCAGCTCACTATTCTTCCTGCTCAAGTGCATAACCTCCCATTACATTCCATCTTCCAGTATTTTGCTCACTTAACCTACTTATACCCCTCTGCAGACTCTTTGTGCACAGTAGTTAACATTGCTACATCATAGCATCATGGATCTGGATTCAAATCCAGCCTTGGGTGATTACTTCTGTGGAGTTTGCTTGTTCTCACCATGGCTGAAGATGTTTCCACTGGATGCCTTGGTTTCCTCTCACAGTAGAAAGATGTGCAGATAAGGGGATTTACCACGCAAAATTGCCTTGTAATGTCCAGGGATCTGCAGGCTGGGTAGATTAGGTACAGTAATGGGGGTCTGGGTAGAATGCTCTTTGGAGGCTTGGCGCAGACTCATACATCACAGAAGCAGACCCTTTGGTCCAACTTGTCCACGCCAACCAGGTTTCACAAACTAAACTATTCCCATTTGCCTGTGTTGGCCCATTTCTTTCCAAGCCATCCTTATTCATGTACCTGTCCAAATGTCTTTCCAACATTCTAACTGTAACTCCATCCACCAATTCCTCAGGCAGTTCACTCCACATACGAACCACCATGTGTGTGAAAACATTGCTTTTAAATCTTTCTTCTCTCACCTTAAAAATGTATCCTCTAGTTTTGAACTTCCCGACCTTAGGGGATAAAAAAAATTTGCTATTCACCTCATCCATGCCCCTCATGATTTTATAAACCTCTATGCTCCAGTGAAAAAGTCTCAGCCTATAACTCAACCCCCCCACTCCCTGCAACATCCTGATAAATCTTTTCTGAACCTTCTCCAATAATATCCTTCCTATTGAAAACTACACAATACTTCAAAAGTGGCCTCACCAACATCCTGTACAACTGCAACAGGATATCCCAACTCCTATGCTCAGTGGTCTGAGCAATGAAGGCATGTGTACTAAACACTTTCTTGACCACCCTACCTGTGATGCAACGTTCAAAGAATTATGTATCTGAACACCATGGTCTCTCTGTTTGACAACACTACTTGATGGGCTGAAAGGCATCTTTCTGTACTGTAGATTCTATGATCCTCACCACTTGTCTTCCCAGCTATTTTTGCATTATTTGCAAACTTGGCTGTTGTATATTCACAGCAAGCCAAACATCAGAGAAGCAGGAAAACTGCTTGGCCTGCTGTGTTCACCCAGCTCTACACCTTGTTATCTCAGATTCTCCAACATTGACAGTTCCTACTATCTCTGTTGTATATTGTTTCTTTATCCAACATTTGGCCCAGATCCCTCTAAATCTTTCCCATTCATGTATCCATCCAGGTGCCTTTCGAATGTTGTGACTGTAGCCACCTCCACCACTTCCTTTAGCAGCTCATTCCATACATGCACTACCTCTGCAAAATGCCTTCTTTGCCATCCTGTCTCCCACAACTCTGTTCTCAAGAAATTATGCATCAGAACACCTACATTTCTTTGTGTGGCAACACTCTCCAGGGGCTTACTATTAACTGTATAAGTCCTGCCCTGATTTGTCTTACTAAAATGTAACACCTCACATTTACCTGAATCAAACTTAAACTCCATCTGTTACTCTTCGGCCAACTGACCCATCTGATCAAGTCCTGTTGTATTCTGAGATAGGCTTCTTCACTGTCCAGTACACCACCAATTTTTGGTGTCATCTGCAAATAAATGCAGGAAAGTTGACATTTTGGGTTGGCTTATTTCTGAGCTACCTTGCCCCTCCCCAGTCCTGATGAAGGGTCCCAACCTAAAACACTGACTTTCCTGCTTCTCTGATGCTGACTGATCTGTTGTGTCTTAAATCATTGTTGATCTGATTTTAACCTCAACTTAACATTCCTAACTACCCTGTTGGCTTATCAAAGTCAATTGCTTATCAAAATCCTATTTACCTCTGCCTTAAAAATATTTTTTAAAAAATGCCTTCCCTGCCTTTTGAGGCATGGAATTCTAAAAACATGATCGTCCCTCAGAAAAGTATATTTTCCTATTCTCTGTCTTGGATGGGTGATCTCTTATTTTAAAACAGTGACTCCTAGTTCTACACTCTCTCTTAAGGAAGTAACATCCTTTCCACATCCATACTGTCAGGACTCCTCAGGAGCCTGTATGTTTTAATCACGTCACATTTTGTTCTTCTAAATTCCCGTGGCTACAGGCCTAGATTATTCAGCATTTCTTTATAATATAACCCATTTATTCCAGTTATTCATCTAAGAAATCTTTTCTGAATTGCCTCCAACATATTTACATGTTTTCTTATCTTGGGAGGTCAATACTGTACACTATACCTAACAATGCCCTTTAATAACCCCTTACTTTTGTATTCAATACATAATAATAATAATATCCTATTTAATTTCCTAATGAATGTTGTACCTGCAGACATTTTGCAATTCATATACTTGGACACCCAGACCCCTCTGCATTGCAGAACTCTGGAGTCTCTCACCATTTGGATAACATGCCTGTTTTAATTATTCTTGCCCAATTTGCTAGGACTTTGTAAATTCACCTAACATATCCCTATCAACTGTATAACCTCTTGAGTCATCTTCACAACAATATTGTTGGGTAGACACTAGTATGATTGTGTTCTGGAACAGTTTGTGTAATGAACTCAAGTCTTCAGCACTATAGTCAGGAGTTATTTGGACCTTTGCTGTATCCAATGCCTTCAGCAATTTCTTGCCAGCAAATGGAGTGAGTAAACTTGACAAAGTCTGGCATCTGTAATGCTAACGTCTTCAGGAAGCTGAGATGGATCATGCACTTCTCTGATAGGCAACATGGAACACAAGCACAAATACAGGAAAGACCATGCAAAAACCTGACCATTTCACCCACCCAGTTCAGCAAACATTACCTGTCTCTCCTGTGGCAGGGGTGTGGATGCAGCATTGGATTGTTCAGTCAACTCAGGATCCACAACTCCACAGTGTAAGGAATTCATTCTCAATCTTCGGAGCGTATCGAAGTAGAAGATTATAGCCAGGTAGATGTGATCAAGCAGATTTACTGGGTTCCATTGAGAGGTTCGGAAGGAATTTAAGACATGCCCAATCTTTGTGTCAAATGCCAATGACATTTTAAAATTGTGATGACCTATGTAAGCAGTTCAGTTTTATACAAAGCATGCAATTTGACGTCCATTTTTTAAGGGATTTATGAAGCTTTAAAGATCAACTTTTACACAGACAATTAATCAAGCTTATTTTAAAGGGACTAGGTTGGAAAGTGAATAAACCTAAAGCAGTGAATGTACGCATACAGGTATTTGGTTTTTCAAAAGTTATTTAATACAGTGCCATAGGAGATGTTGTTACTCAAGATTAGGGGTCACATACCTGGGGATATTATGTTAGCAGGTTGTGGACTGGTCAACACAGAAAACACAGCAGGAATAACCGCGCCCCCCCACCCCCCCAGCACCAAACCATCATCTCCAATACCAGCCATGACCTCATCACCTCAGATGACCTCCCACCCACAGCCTCCATCCTCAGTGTTCCCCAACTCTGCACTGTGCGCTTCTACCTCCTTCCCAAAATCCACAAACCCGCCTGCCCTGGTCAACCCATTGTCTCCGCCTGCTCCTGCCCCACCGAACTCATCTCTGCCTATCTGGACACCATTTTCTCCCCCTTGGTCCAGGAACTCCCCATCTACATCTGCGACACCACCCACGCCCTCCACCTCCTCCAGAACTTCCAATTCCTTGGTCCCCAACACCTCATTTTCACCATGGACGTCCAGTACCTATACACCTACATTCCTCATGCAGATGGCTTCAAGGCCCTCTGCTTCTTCCTGTCCCGCAGGCCCAACCAGTCCCCCTCCACCGATACCCTCATCCGCCTAGCTGAACTCGTCCTCACCCTCAACAACTTCTCTTTCAATTTCTCCCACTTCCTACAGACAAAGGGGGTGGCCATGGGTACCTGCATGGGCCCAAACCATGCCTGCCTCTTTGTAGGTTACATGGAACAGTCCCTCTACGGCACCTACACTGGCCCCAAACCCCACCTCTTCCTCCGTTACATTGACAACTGTATCGGCGCCGTGTCTTGCTCCCAAGAGGAGCTCGAACAGTTCATCCACTTCACCAACACCTTCCACCCCAACCTCAAGTTCACCTGGGCCATCTCCAACACATCCCTCACATTCCTGGACCTCTCAGTCTCCATCTCAGGTAACCAGCTAGAAACTGATGTCCATTTCAAGCCCACCGACTCCCATAGCTACCTAAAATACACTTACTCCCACCCACCCTCCTGCAAAAATTCCATCCCCTATTCCCGATTCCTTTGCCTCTGCCGCATCTGCTCCCAAGATGAGGCATTCCACTCCCGCACATCCCAGATGTCTGCGTTCTTCAAGGACCGCAACTCCCCCCCCTCCTCGCAGTGGTTGAGAACGCCCTCGATTGTGTCTTCCGCATTTCCCACAACACATCCCTCACATGCCACCCCCGCAATAACGGCCCAAAGAGAATCCCCCTAGTCCTCATATACCACCCCACCAACCTCCAGATACAATGCATCATCCTCCGACACTTACGCCATCTACAATCCGACCCCACCACCCAAGACATTTTTCCATCCCCACCCTTGTCTGCCTTCCGGAGAGACCACTCTCTCCGTGACTCCCTTGTCTGCTCCACACTCTCCTCCAACCCCACCACACCCGGCACCTTCCCCTGCAACCGCAGGAAGTGCTACACTTGCCCCCACACCTGCTCCCTCACCCCCATCCCAGGCCCCAAGATGACTTTCCATATCAAGCAGATGTTCACCTACACATCTGCCAATGTGGTATACTGTATCCGCTGTACCCGTTGTGACTTCCTCTACATTGGGGAAACCAAGTGGAGGCTTGGGAACCGCTTTGCAGAACACCTCCGCTCAGTTCAGACTAAACAACTGCACCTCCCAGTCGCGAACCATTTCAACTCCCCCTCCCATTCTTTAGATGACATGCCCATCCTGGGCCTCCTGCAGTACCACAACGATGCCACCCGAAGGTTGCAGGAACAGCAACTCATATTCTGCTTGGGAACCCTGCAGCCCAATGGTATCAATGTGGACTTCACAAGCTTCAAAATCTCCCCTTCCCCCACTGCATCCCGAAACCAGCCCAGCTCGCGCCCGCCTCCCTAACCTGTTCTTCCTCTGCCCTATCCCCTCCTCCCACCCCAAGCCGCAACTCCATTTCCTACCTACTCACCTCATCCCGCCTCCTTGACTTGTCCGCCCTCCCCAGACCTATCCCCTCCCCACCTATCTTCTCCTCTATCCATCCTTGGTCCGCCTCCCCCTCACTCCCTGTTTATTTCAGAACCCTCTCCCCATCCCCCTCTCTGATGAAGGGTCTAGGCCCAAAACGTCAGCTTTTGTGCTTCTAAGATGTTGCTTGGCCTGTGTTCATCCAGCTTCACACTTTGTTATCTTGGATTCTCCAGTATCTGCACTTCCCATTATCTCTGAGTGAGTTATATTAGACTTGCTATTACATATTGCAGCAGGACTAATTATTGACTTCAGAGTAAAAGAACCCCTCTTTAATAGCAAGCACAAATGATTGAATTTTACGTGCATTTTGAAAGGGAGATGATTGGGCCTAACACTAATATAGAAACATAGAAAATGGGAACAACAGTAGGTCATTTGAGCCTGCTCCATCATTCAATGTAATCATGGATCATCCAACTCAGTACTCGTTTCCACTTTCGCGTCATACCCTTTGATCCCTTTAGCCCTAAGAACCATATCTATCTTTTTCTTGCAAACATCCAATATTTTGGCCTCAACTGTTTTCTGTGGCAGAGAATTCCACAGGCTCACCACTCTCTAGGTGAAGAAAGTTTTCCTCACTTCAGGTATCTTTATTAGGGTACTGAGGGGTTGATGATAAATTCTTGGCTGACAATAAAAAGAGAAATTGATAGGTAAGAAGAAGAAAGAGATTTTAAATCCCAGGGATATTAATGGACTAGGTGAATGGGTAAAACTGTGGCAGATGGAGTTCAATGTAAGCAAGCATGAGGTTATCAATTTTGAACCTAGAAAGGATATATCAAGGTATTTTCTAGATGTATAAAGTTTACTACAGTGGATGTTCAAAGAGGCTTGGGAGTTCAAGTGCACAGATTTTTAAAATGTCACAAACAGGTGCAGAAACTAATCAAGAAAACTAATGAAATGCTGGCCATTATATCTAGAGGGCAAGAGTACAAGGATACAGAAGTTATATAAAACCCTGATTAGATCTCACTTACAGTACTGTGAGCAGATCTGCGCACCACACCATTGGAAGGATATTTTGATCTTGGAGAGAATGCAACATAGGTTTACAGAAATAATACCTAGATTACAAAAATGTCATTCAGTGATATTTTTATCAAGTTCCACTCCAGACTTTGTCTCTCTGCCAGCCATGGATGACTTTGTACATTTTAACCCGTTACAGTTGTCCATTTTTATTTTTAAAATATGTCTGGTTAGTGCTTGAAACATTTTTATGTGAATGAAAATCGTGGAAAATGTTAGAAACATGGAGCAGTTGCTGCGTGAGTGAAGAATATCAGGTTAATATTTCACAGTAGCATAACTCATCTGAGCTGAATGCTAACTGACTTGCTGTGTTTTTCTGGTATTTGCTAACTTATTGTATCTTATGATCAATGTTAATACAATATTAAATAAACATCTGAAATAAAAGGTTAATGCTCCACCCTCACAAAACAAAAGCAACAACAAATAGCTAACAACAGTAGATAAACATGTTTTCCATATCGTTTGCTGTTGTGGGACTTGTTATGTGTAGTGACCACACTTCAATTTAGGTGAATTAGACATGAAACGGCTTGAAATATTTTGCAACTTGATAGAGACGTTATTAGTACTATTACTATCACTTACAAAATATTACAGCACAGAAACAAAGTTTTGTCTATTCAATCCCAACATTTATGCTCATTGCAAGTATAATTTTAACCTTATGAGTCCACTCTGTTCTCATATCCCTTTATTCCCATCTTTCCCTCAACCACTAAACTGTCAAACACAATGTTGAAAACTAACAATGGTCTCTGCTTCAATCAAAAACCCCAATAAAGCTTTTCACAATACCCGGTAAATGTTTCACCTGCTCTGTACCTTAAACATCATACATTTACTGTTATTTCCGGATCCTCTTGATCCAATCCCCTCAAATCTATAGGAACTGTCAATATCAATATATCCTGTCCTATTCCTTATCTAGTATTAAACTCATGACTTCCTCCATTTTGAACAAAAAAAGCAACAATTTTCAGTGTTATTTTGTTTTTATGGTATATCAGATCCCCTGACAGGTACTGTCCTGATAGAATCTGCACTGCCTCTCCTATTATCTCAACCCAGAACTGTACACAAAGTCAGAGTTGTTGTTCTATGTCTTATATATATTTACAATAATATTGTCCCATTACTCAAATTCTAATTATGGTACTTCCCCATGCTTTATGTGATGATAAGAAACTTCAGAAGGCTACCACTTTGCCTATTCTGCTATTAAACCTAATCTGAATTTGAGCTCCTGGTCTTCAGCTATTTAGGTTGTGGACCTTCAAGTGCATTTCAAAGTACATGTTAAATGCAAAAAAGGTTACTGCTCCTTGCACAGACAGTTGTTCCAGACTCCCACCACTCTATGCGCAAAAAGATTTTTTGCATCTAATCTTTAAAACTAACTGGTTTAAAACTGTGCCCCTTATTAATGATCTTTCTGCTAACTGAAACAAGGGTGTTCATTTCCACATGATCCAGGTTCATCAACTTAATACATCTCATTTAAATTTCCCCTCAGCTACCTTCGTTTCAGAAGAATACAACTGCAACCTATCTGATCTTTTCACATAGATAACATGTTTTATTTCTGTCAACATATTTTGTAAATCTTCTCTTCATCATCTCAAATGTGAACACATCCTTCTTGTGTTATGGTGACCAGCACTATATGCAATGCTACAGATGAAGCCTAACTGTATTTAATACAGTTCCTCATATCATATATACTGTGCACCTTCGTAACTACATTATGTACCTATCTTGCTGATTTCAGAGGTCTGCAGACATACACTGAAGAGTTCCTCTGTTCTCTTATATTCATTACCATTTCCTCTATTCTGTCGCAGGCCCAAATCTTCAACCTTGCATCAAAACTGTGGTGCTGGCCCATTACCGCCTAAATATGTCCATTCTTACCTTGGTTGTAGGTGACCAGGGGAACTTACTGTCCTGTTTGAAGCAGGGGTCCAACAGTGAAATGGATTCTCAGCGAAGTGACACCATCATTGCTATCACTAAAAGTTACACCTTTGACATCACTGCAGTCAATCACAATTCAGGTTGATGCTTTGAAGTATCTGAAGTTGTTTCAAACTTTTAAATACTATACTTTCAAACATTGTTATAATCTTTTGAACACTTTTAAAAACATGTTTAAAATGCCTTAGCAATCTGTGAATTAAAAACTTAGCAAGCTTGCCAAATGAATGAATATCAGAAGTTTAACAGTTTCAGGAAGATGAATATTGATCTGCGATAACTAATTAAACAGTCCTGGCTATGGCTAATTTGATCTGACTTACTGTGGAAACCATTGGTTGAGATTGGATGCCGATTCTACTCCTCTCAAAGCTGGTACAAACTCAATTTGTTATCCTGATAGCTCAGCGAATTATCCGCATGGCCCTCAAATAAGTTTACTGGCGAAAACACTTTTACTTGGGATTATGAAATATTGAAATAAATAAAGATAAACCACACTTTGCAAGTCAAGTTGCAATCAAATCACAACTTCAAGTGAAATCAGTTATTCTCATTTGACATTTTAATACTCGCACCTGGAAGACATATCTGCCCTATCTGTTGAATCTCTTATTATCTCCCCCAAAGTACAGCTGAACCATCCATTGTGCTTTTTCCTTGGCTCTGAATGCACTTCCCAAAGGAATCTTGGTGCTCTTTAGAATTCAAAAGAGAATACTAGATAGGGAGTGGGATGCAATGCACTATGTTCTTGGTCTTTCTTATATGTCTGGCAGTCAGTCATTCTCTCTCTGCCTTCACACACTTAATTACACTATAATCCCCTCTAAGAACAATCTACCATGCAGACATCAGCTGCACAAATGTACTGCAATGGTGTGCCAACAATCTTGTGGGTTTCTGATGGGCTAAGATGGCGGCTAAGTGCAAACAATGAATGGAATGTGCAACCTCCAGAGCATCCCATCCATCTGCCTTTTCAAAACCACCTGCCCGACTTGTGGCAGACTATGTGGATCCAGCATTGGATTGTTTAGTTATCTCAGGGCGCACAACTCCTGAGAGTAAAGAAGTCATCCCTGGAACTTGGGATTGCCTAAAGGGAAGAGCTGTGTGTCCTGGAGTTCTCTCACTCTTGAGATACGCATTTGACAGGACTTGGGTGCCCTGCCATGTTCTATCAGTTAAGTTCCCAATTTGTTTTCTAATTTACTCATTGGCTTAACTGAATGCAAATAGACAATGGTCATACTCAAAAATCCATTAACTATCAGTTGTTCTGTGATGTTAATCTTGATTTTTATTGTGTGTGGGTTCACTGAATATTTCCTGCCACCTCTACTTGTGTCTCCTCACTGTCCAGGGTTTTCTCCCCACCTCAGTTTAACGTTTAGCTTTTTTAATAAAAATTTTTTTGACTGATAACTGGATTGAGTTTAAGTTATGAGGAAATTCACTAGCAGAATGAGCAAAGAACTGGCAGATGAAAATTTAACAGAGATAAATCTGAGGCAGTGTATTTTGATAGGAAGCATAATGAGGTTGCTTAATTATTTGGAAGATGCAATTCCAGGTGAAACAGAGGGAGACAGGGACCACAGAGTACAAATACACCAATGGTCAAATGTTGTACCATAGGTATAGCAAGGCACACCAAGGACTCACTTTACTCCTATGGAGGGATGGAATTGAAAAAGTAGAGAGGTTGTATTTACCTCCATCAATCTTGCTTCGCTAGACTGCAATTGGGAACGCAGAGCTCTTGTGTGTACATATAAGGGCATTGGACAGAGTGCAGAGAAGGTTTACACAATAATACCACAAACGGGTGCAGGAAAAAAAAAGGACAGGCAGGGGTTCTTTCTTGAAAAGAGTTTGATGGGTGATAGGTGTCAGGGTGGCACGGTGGCTCAGTGATTAGCACTGCTGCCTCACAGCGCCAGGGACCCGGGTTCGATTCCACACTCGGTTAACTGTGTGAGGAGTTAGCATATCCTCCCCATATCTGTGTGGGTTTCTTCTGGATGCTCTGATTCCCTTCCACAGTCCAAGGGTGTGCAGGCTAGGTGGATTGGCCATGCTAAATTGCCTGTAGCGTTCAGGATGTGTAGAATAGGTAGGTTATAGGCAGATGGGTCTGGGTGGGATGTTCTGAGGGTTGGTGTGGACTTGTTGGGCCGAAGGGTCTGTTTCCACACCGCAGGGATTCTATGAAAAGAAATAACAGAAGCCTTTAAAATGATTAAAGCTTTTGTTACAATGAGTAAACAGAGACTGTTTCCTTGGATCAGGCATAGTATCACTATACTAGCAGTTTCTTAGAGCATGGGGAACACTTGCCAAAATGTTCCAGAAGACAGTCGCATCAGAGAGAAACAAAAGGGCAGAGAAAGAGAGACAGTAAGAGAGAGTGGTGTAATTAGTGGAAGGTAAAGGAGGTGGACGTTGTATAAAATAGTAAAGGTCTGAAAGAGCTAATGCTGAAGAGTTTTAAGCATTGCTCGCTATGTTTTCATGTGGATTTAAGGGCAACTCAGGTTAGGATCTTGACAGTGTAAAACATAATTTCCAGGTTCTCTTCAATCTCTGAATGGCTATAGCATCAATGTAACCTTAAACAAGATGCTAACATGCAACACACAATTTCTTGTTCAATAATACAGCCTCTTCTAGTTACAGCAGAAAGTGATTTTCTTCTACCACAGCAGGCCAGATAGGCCTGAGTAGATCCCACCCCTAAGGGTTTGTGGGAGCAAACCTCCCACATGGTGAGGTGCAAGACGACAAATTGTGAAGCTGGATGAACACAGCTGGCCAAGCAGCATCTCAGGAGCACAAAAGCTGACATTTCGGGCCTAGAAGGGATGAAGGGTCTAGGCCCGAAACGTCAGCTTTTGTGCTCCTGAGATGCTGCTTGGCCTGCTGTGTTCATCCAGCTTCACACTTTGTTATCTTGGATTCTCCGGCATCTGCAGTGCCCATTATCTCTGATCACATGGTGAGGTGAAGACTTGGTTGAGCTGCACAAAGAACAGTGGAAAAGGTAAAATAAAAGAGAGAAATAGCATTAAAAAAAAATCACATATCCACATTAGCTGTTAGGACTTGGCGAAGCAAGTCATTGTGAATGATCCAGTGCATTCTCTTCCCTGCTGTTGAAATCACATTCAAGTAGGCTTTCATGGTATCTTTAAAACCGTTCTGTTGACCACCCTAGGACCTTTGACCAGTCGTGAGCTGGGAGTAGAAAGGTCATTTTGAACAAGTGTTCAGCATTCTCCTGCAATGGCCTGTCTGGAGTAGTTATCATGTAGGATTGTTCATTTCCTTGCTCACGATGCCTACTTCCTGTAGGCTGTTTATATTGCATGGTGTTATGCAGATTAGATATTCGATAGGCAGCACTGATGGTTTTGTCTCAAACTTTCCCAGGTGTCACCAATTTGTCAACCAAATTTTGCAGCCTGACGGGCGTGTTGGGAAGACAACCGCTTTATAGACTGACATTTATACCCATTGTCGAATGCAGAATTCAGAAGAATAAACTATTTTAGAGTCTTGAAAATACGGAACTTGCTACTAGCAAAGTGTAGTACATTAAGAGCATATGGCAATCACCAGTCTTAAACCTCTTTATAGCTAATTACAAAGTTTTGAACTGGAGCCAGTGTTGTAATGTGGAAAATGCTAGACAAACAATGGGAAAAGGGAATACATATATCTATGATGATAGATTGAAGACGGAAGGAGACTCAAGTGTAGCTAGTACAGACCATTTTGGTTATGTCTCCTATCTAAAAATTAAATATTTAGTGGCAACTCAAAATACTGCAACCATTGCAGACGAAAAACAGTGCCATCTGCTCCAAATTCCCCATTGATTTGTGATTATCTCGCTTTATTCCCACACTATGCTGACAAGTATCAGCAGAGACTATTTATTTTTGTATACCTTTCTTAAACCACACCCAAGTTACAAGTGCTGTATCAGCTTTCTGTTCACAGTAGTTAGCACTGATTCAAAGAATCACTCACAGCTAAATGACAGTTAACTGCCACTGAAAAAAAGTTTTTGTTGTGTTGAGGAGCTTGCAATTTCTTTTAACAGATTTTTTACAAGTCCTCAAGGTGTTGTTTGCTGGTCAATGGCTTTCTGTGAGGGTCCTCCAGGTAGTCCATGGGTAGGTCCAATCGCAAATCACTGATATGCAATGCCAGGGTTAATTGTGAGAACACACCAGAATCCACTTGTGTCATCACACAACTGGATCGGCTCCCATGTGTAGCATAAATTGTCAAAAGTGTGAGAAACAACAATATTGTTTTATATTTTATCTTGTTACAACACACCATCACAAATTTGGATTTTTAAACAATCAGAAGAACCAGGTGAACATGGAGGCCAACATAAAAATAAAGCTCCCCACCTTAAGCGAGACATTACCAAAACCAACATCAATTTTCCATAATTTTAATGCTATTTTAGGAATGGCAACTGTGTTGGGTGAAGGGTGGCGAAAGGCCAATAGGTGGCATGCAAGGTCCATTGCCATTGGAGAACCAATTAACTGAAACATTTAAACTTAATTTCCTCACATGAAGGATGTAGTGAGGTGGAACTTGCTGTCGCAGAATAACTGAACAGAACAGCATTGAATTACGCTCAGAGGTATAATGATAAGAGTGGAATAGAAGCAGGGCTGTGTGAGGGTTAATCCTGAAAGGATTATAAGGGCTAACTCCCAGAGGGGTGGGATGGGATGTTAATTAATTGGGGGAAGGGAGTGGGGGTGGGGGTGGGGAGGGGCTGTCTGAGGGTCGATCTCCAGGCGTGGGGGTTGGGAGGGGCTGCCTGAGGGTCAATCCCCAGGGTGCGTGGTGAAGCGGGTGGGTCAATCCCCGGGGTGTGTAAGGCTCACAGGGTTAATCAAAGTTGGGGGGGGGTGGTAAAGAGGGGTGGAATATGGGGCCGGGAAGGTGTGTGACAGTTAATCTGGGGGAGGTGATGGTTAGTGTAGGGGAGGGTCGCTGAGGGTTAATCCCGGGGGGAGAGGCGGAGTATTGGGGGGGAGGAGCTGTGTGAGGGTTAATCATGGGGAGGGAAAAGACTGTTGGGGGGAGAGGGCGGTTTGTGATGGTTAATCCCGTGGGTGGTGGACGGGGGAAGGAGCTGTGTGAGGGTCAATCCCCGCGGTGGTAGAGGTGCTGAGAGGGTTAATCCCCGGGAGATGGGAGGAGGGTAGGATGAACAAATTGCTCCTCTCTCGTTAACGCGCCTAATAATTATTAGAGAATAACCTACCCCCAACACTTGGTACAGATTCGGAATATTCCGCTTCAACAAGAATTTCCCTGTTGGCACAGAATGAAATGTCTTTTAAAACTAAAAAAACACCCATTCCACGAAGATTCGATTTAAAAGAAACTACAGAGTAAAATTTTGCGTGTTCGTTAAAGTAAAAATTCGTTTATCTTAAAGAGGGCGACAAAGTTTGGACTGTACCAATTTTGGTGGGGACAGAGAGACGTCTGCGATTGACTTGTATTATGTACGCGGTCCCGGCAACTGAGGGCGGGGTTTGTTGTTGAACCCCTGGCGGCGAAATGGGCGATTCCTGTGATGTGCATATTAGGCGCGAGGTTTACTGTCGCCATGGGCGACGTGAGTGGCGTGGTTTCTAGCCGTGATTGGCCGGGAGTGTTTATGATTGACATGAGGATGCCTTCTTTCCCCTACCCGCCCCCCGATGACGTCCCGGGAACCTGGGGGCGGGATTTCCTCTGAGATGGATGAGGTGTGGGAGACTGATGATTGGCGTGTAGGCGCGCTGTGCCAGTCACGGCACAGGTCAGCGTAGGCGGGATTTGTGAATGGCGGGTTGAAGTCGAGTGGCCTGTAATTGGCGGATTGTGGCGGGTATTTGGCGGGATGTGTGATTGGCCACGGCTTGTTGGGGGCAGGGCATATGATTGGCGGGTACGACCAGGGCCTGCGACTGGTCCTGGCGGATGGGGGCGGGGCTTGAGGGAGAGCGTCTTTCTCTCGAACTATATCAGAGAGGGCGATGTGGAGGGGAGGAGGGGAGGAGGGGAGGGCCGAACATGTTTTTTTAAAAAAACAATTAAAGAAATAAAATAACAAACTTTGAACATATACCCGCACTGTTCTCAGCTTGAACCCGCTAACCGGAAACCCTCAACTGTTTACCGCCCCTCCTCTATCCGAACAGTCTCGCTCTCGCCCGACTAAGCGGCGGGTTCGGGGATTGTTTTCCTTCTAGTGTCGGTGTGTTTTTTTTAAAGAAAACCAAAAAAGCAAGCAATAAACTGAAGCTGAAGGCTCATTTCTTTCCCGGAGAAAATGCAAACACGATCGGGTCGGCCCTGAAAAGTTTCCTGGAGGAACATATTTTCGCCTTCCCCCCCCCGCCTCCTCTCCTCTCCTCTCCGTGTGGTTATTGTGTTTTTTTTCTCTCTCTCTCATTTTGGAAGGGTCGGTGTTTCCAAGATGGCGCAGTGAGCGAGGCCGCCGCCATTTGCAGCCGCTTGCACCGAGCCCATCAGCGAGAAAGTCGAGAGCGAGCACCCCCGTCACCGCCGCCCCCCCTCCCCATCACCACCTCCAAGCAGCAACAACAACAACAACCTCCCCGGCCCAGCAGGCCCAGGCCCACGCCGCGCTCTCTTCCCCTCTCCCTTCCCACCCCTCCTCCACCTCACCTCTCCTCCTTACTTTCCCTCCCCCAGGCTGCTATCCCCCAACATCCCCTCCCCCCCAACATCCCCTCCCCCTCTCTCTCTCTCTCTTCCCCCCCCAATCCTCCCCACACTCTCGGCCTCTCCTCTCTCGCTCTGTGTGTGTGTGTGTGTAACCCTACCGGCAGAGCAGCGCCATGTTCAGGCTACACGGAGGAGGAGGAAGAAAAGGAGGAAGAGGAGCGACAGCGGGTGAAAAGTGAGCGAGCAACCCGGGCGGCGGACCTAACTGAAATCGAGAGAGAGAAGAGAGACAGACAGACACACACACACACACATACAGACTGAGACTGACGGGGACAAAGTCTGAAGAGGAAGCGGAGCGGACACTTTGTGGAGTGACCATTGGAGCGGCGGACTTTCCCGTGAGAACACTTAGAAGGAGCTCTCTTCCTCCCCAACCCCCCTCCCCTCCTCACCACCACCACCTCCTCCGAACCCCTCAATTCCCTCCCTCTTCCATCGTTGTATATTTAAAAAGAGAGAGAGACAGACAGACAGACAGAAAGGAAAGGCGCTGAAGAGGAGAGATAAATTTTTCTTTTTCCAGTAAAAGAAAGGGGAATAATGACCATTTCCCGCTTTCCTCAGCTGACCGCCCCGACCAGCAATGAATCTTGACTCGTTATCGCTGGCCTTGTCTCAAATCAGCTACCTTGTGGACAACCTGACCAAGAAGAATTACAAATCCAGCCAGCAGGAGATCTCTCATGTGAGTTTGCCGAGAAACAAGTCTCGCACACCATGTACTAGAGGCCCCGGGAGCCTGAGGCCTGCTTCATTTCACCGAGAAAACGAAAGTGTTATGTGTGTGAGAGAGAGGGAAACTGATGTAACAATTCTTTTTTAGAAAACAAAACGACTGTCTTTGCAAACTGGTTACTCCTTTATAATGATAAAACATCAAACAATTGTAACAATAAGAAAGTAGAAAGGCAAATACAAACTCACATGGTGAAGTCTGGGCCTACCAAAAAGTTAATGGTCACATATTGAACTTAAAATTGTTTAGCGTGTAAGAGAGGGAAAGCTCCCTCGGATATTAGCTGCTGAAACAGATGGGCAGAAAGTTTTTTTTCCACGTTTGGTAAACTTTACGCTTTGTATAAACTGCTCAAGTCGGTGCTCGTAACTAACACCTTTAGGAGTGAGGCCTAGTAAAGGGGACATCAAAAGTGGGGGAAGGGAACGAATGGAACTTGTCTGTTTCTTGTGTATGGACCTGTAGTTGAAACTAATTCTTTTCAGCAATACTTCGTACTTAACACAACTTTTTGATTTGTTAAACGTTTAATATTAAGTAATTAATCTGCAAAGATTTTAATTAGAAGTATTCAGATTAATTGACAGCTTAACAAGGTCTCATTTGGTTCCTGTTTTGTTTCAGTTTAATTAGAATTCTATTTCAATTTAACTATACTAATGTGTCTCTTAGTCAATTGAACTAGTTCATTCCCTTGTTTAACTTACAAGTTGAGAGAAACTTCTCTAGCTCATTTGTTGTGAATCACTGGACTTCAAAAGCAAATTGTTCTTTGAAAGTGTCATCTAATTGTGACTGTGACTGTTCCTTGCATTTGGAAAGTTGAGTACATGTCTGTCAACCATTGGAAGGAAGTGGGATTTGTAGAAAATACCATATAGTTGAATGGCAACTACAAAGGTGTTGAAATTTTTTGTCATGATTAAGCTGGAACAGTCGACAAAATTGAAACCTGAAACAAATGAGAAAACCACTTGAATTCAGAATTGTCTTCTTGCTTGAAGATATGTTTGAGTAGAAGGTGCAGTTTTGTAACTTATTGCTTGATCGTTATACATTAGGACAGTGAAAGACAATCGTTCTTCTTTTACAGCAAACTTTATTTGATATAATTACTGGAAATATACTCAAGGGGAGGCAATGCTCTAATGGAATTATTGCTGGACTATTAATCTGTAGACAGGTAATGTTCTGGAGACCTGGTTTCAAATCTTGCCAGGGCAAATCATGACATTTGAATTGAAGAAAACTCTGGAATTGAACTCTAATGACAATGAACCCATTGTCAATTTTTGAATAGACCGACCTGGTTCACTATTGGTTTTTTTAGGGATGGAAACTGCCATCCTTCCTTGGACTACATGTGACTCCAGACTTACAGCAATCTGGTTAACTCAGACCTGCCCTCTGGGGTAGGCAGTAAATGCTGGCTTAGCCAGCAGATGCCCTCAACCCATGAATGAATAAAAAAACTCGACCAGTATCTGTGATGAGATAGTTTGGAATCCTTGGGTATTTTTGGATTTTGTTTTGATCTTTTCAAAACAATTTGCAACTTGTTCTTGTCATAGTTTAAAATTCAACTGAGTTCTAAAACTTACTGAAGTTTTTGAACATTGAGGAAAGCAGTCAATGTGTGATCTTTAAGGAGAGAATTTACCCAGCCTTAAAAAAAAGTACTTCAGGAAGTTTAGTGACTTGCTCTGCTACAAATTTATTAATTGTATGTGAAGTTGGCTTTGCTAATTTATGATTAGTCATAGAATTATACAGCATGCAAACAGACCCTTTGGTCTGACCAGTCAAAGCTGACCATGTTCCTAAACTAAACTAACCCAGCTGCCTGCATTTGGCCCATTTCTCTCCAACCCTTTTTTATTCATGTACTTATCCAAATGTCTTAAATGTTGTAACTGTATCTGCATCCACCACTTCCTTTGGCAGTCCAGTTCCCATACTATGCCAATGTGTTTTTTAAAAAAAAAGCCCATTCTTTTTAAATCTTTCTCCTCTCATTTTAAAAATATGGTTCTGAACTCCCCCAGCCTAGGGAAAAGACTAATGCCTCTATAATTTTATAAACCTCTAAGGTCACCCTACAACTTCCTATGCATCAGCGAAAAAAGTCCCAGTCTTTTCAGCCTATTTTTTATATCTGAAACTGTCCATCCCCAGCAACATCCTGGTAAATCTTTTCTGAGCCCTCTACTGTTTAATAATATCCTTCCTATAGCAGGGCAACCAGAACTGCGCACAGTACTCCAGAAGAAGCCTCATCAACCTCCTGAATAACCTCAACATGATGGTACTAACTCCTATACTCAAAAGGTCTCAGTAATGAAAGCAAGCATGCAAATTGTTTTCTTAACCATGCTGTCTATGTGTGGTGCAAATTTCAAAGAATTAATAACCTGAACCCCAAATCTCTGTTCTACAACACTACCCAGGGCCCTAATGTTGATTGATAGAAGTGCTGTCTTGTATGTATTGCCTCATACTTTTCAAATTAAATTTTATTTGCCACTCCTCATCCCATTTAGTCAATCGATCAAGGTCTTTTGCAATCTTAGAGAACTTGTACCGTCTGCTATACCACCAATTTTGGCGTCATACGCAAACTTACGAACTATGCCTCCTATATTCTCATCCAAATCATTTATATAAATGATAAACAAAAGTGGACCTTCATAGGCCTCCACTCCAAAAAAAAAAGCCCAAAACCACTAGCCTCAGTCTTTTACCATAAAACCAATTTTGTATCCAATTGGCAAGCTCACCCTGAAGCCCATGTGATCTAACTTCAGTAATTAGTCATTTGTTGAAACTTTTGCGCAGATAACTTTGGAATTGGATACTGCTGGAGATCCTGTGTTGTCCGCTGCTGGAAGTACATATTGATATTGATGGACAGACTGTCTGTGTGGAGTTTGCACCCTCCCTGTGTCTGCATGGGCTTCCTCCGGGTGCTCAGGCTTCCACCCTCAGTCTAAAGATATGTAGGTTTGGTGAGTTGGCCATGCCAATTTGCCCTGTAGAGTCCAAGGATGTGCAGGATAGGTCAGTTAGCAAAGGTAAAAATCCCATGTGTGGTTATTAAAGTGGGCTGGGTTGAGTCTGGATGGGATGCTCTTTGGAGGTTTGGCACAGCCTCAGTGGCCTGAATGGCCTCTTTCTACACTGTGTAGGAATTCTCATTCTGAGGTCGAGACAGAACTAGATTGAGTTGTAACTATACTGATTTTGTTACACTTAGTCGGCCAAATTAAACATTTCAAAATATCAAGTTTGAAAAGACTTTGTCTATGCTTTTTATAACTTTACTTTTCACCTTTCTGTTTCAGAAGCATGTTACACATAATCGACAAAGCTTTACTCTCTGAATCAATAGGTTAAAGTACAGTTCACATAAAGGCCACTGCTTGCTATTCAAATTAGAGGAGCTACTACTAATTGCACTCAACAGCTACCATTTCTGATCTAATCCCATGTTCAGATAGCTAAATTAAACCACATCTGTAATTGATAATTAAGACACAGTAGGAACGAGACATTAGTTATGTTTGGCGCCATAGTTGGGATCCATGCCTTCAGCAGTAGCGTCAAGAAAGAAAGGAGACATGACCATGGTAAACTATAATCCATCTTGTTTTTGTCTTGATCCTTTTCCACTTTTAGCTGAAGAACCTGACAGGTTTTAACTTCCCTCGGATGTCAGACAATGAAGCTTTATTGATTATTCACAATAAATTTTCAATTTTGAAGCTTTTTAAAAATTGTAATGAATCAAACAACAAAAAAACCAAAGTGGAAGTTTAATACCTGTGTTCCTTTGACATTCTAGTGACAAGGAGTTCAGCCTGAAGTTAACTGGCCTTCCTTACAAATAGGAGTAATCAGTCTTGGTTTTGGATATCCTGGAAGTGCAACTGGAGTGAATTCTCTTTTTATATCCTCTTGAGAGCCTCTATATTTTTCAAATAGTTGGGTGTCGGGGGTGTTGCTGAAGAAGCTGCTTTTATTGTCCTGTGAACTTAGTAACCGAGTCTCCCTGCTGGCCTCTGAAACACTTCCATTCAGAGCATAATTACCAAATTTTTCATGCAGGATGTATCACATCATGCTTATATTGGCAAAATAAAATTGGCAGATGCAATTCATTTTCCTATCTAAGCAACATTTGCTTGATCTCTGAACCAGTTAACATTATCTGATTATAATATTATTTCCCTCCAAGCTCATATCCAGATATTTAATGAATACAGTGAACATGTGGCTCCTGAACTGAATGCTCATGCTCATTAGGTGACGATAAGGACTGCAGATGCTGAAAGCCAAAGTCTGTAGGTGTGAGGCTAGGAAAGCACAGCAGGTCAGACAGCATTGGAATTGACTAAGGGTTTTGGCCCAAAACGCTGACTTTCCTGCTCTTCTATTGTCTGACCTGCTGTGCTTTTCCTGCCTCTCACCTATAAACCACACGCTACCCACTTCCAATCATTCTGGAAAGCTTGAACTCCTCATCTGCCGTGCCCCCCACTCCACCCTTTCTAATCGGTTTCCGAATGTGCTTATTACACACTGAATATTGTATACTTTCAGCTCTATAATCTTTTAATTTTCAGTACCTCACCTTTTGATATCTGATGAAAGTCTTCCCTAAAATCTGTGTGCTATCTTTCTGTTGCATTTCCTCATTTACCAAAACTGCTCTTTCTGGCTCATAAGTACGTTTATCCCTATTAAAATCTACATGATCTTTCTAGCTGTTTTCATTGAGTTTTTTTAATTTCCTTAAATTTTTTTAACCATGATCAATGTTAGGGTAACTAGTATTTAAATGTCTGGGTCACCTACCCAGGAAAAAAAACCTCCTTTTAAAAAAAAAAGTTGATACTGCATTGACCTGTTTGCAACTTCCATCTCACAGTTTCAGTTAATAATGTCTGTAATATCATTTTCATGCCTCTGCAGGATCTGTTGATGTATCTCACAAGCCTATACTGCTTTATTTTTCCTTAATATTGTCAAATATAACACAGTACATCCTGTCAAGCATGTTAGGCATTCACCACCTGTCCAATATAGTTTCCTTAATTAAAGATGAATGCAAGGATTTATGAAATATGTCTGGCAACTTTGCAAATTGACACTATTTGAAATTGATGCATGCCAAAGATGCAATAATGGAATTCATCGCAAAGTTCTTGAAACTCAACTGTAACATTTGGCAGGAGACAAGGCTGATTTTTGCTCCTAAATGCTGGACTTTGGATGGGAAAGTTGGTCGTTTCAAGATCTTGGTTTCTATTTGTTTATCCTGCTAAAAGTCTCTAACTGGCGTTTGACTGGTCAGATGGCCCTGAACAGTGGCAAATGGAATTTAGTCCTCACGCAGTTTTGTGAGGTGATGCGTTTTGGGAGAACTGAAAAGGCAGGTACATGTTGTGTAGTGGAATCCTAAGAAGTAAAGAAGGATCCATGTCCACAGATCCTTGAAGGTAGATCAGGTGGTTAAGAATATTGAATATTGAATCCTTGATCAGCGTATTTAACCCCAAAAAGTTAAACCCTGAACTTTTCTGATACTTAGCTTCTTTCTTTCTTTGCTGCTCATAGTTAAAGTACAAATTTTTTTTAAAAAATGACTTGTGTGTATTTTTAATTGCCTCAGTCTTTGTTTGGACTTTAACTTGGGCAAACAGCCAAGTGGGGAAAAGAAAATACTATTTCTTCATTGGGTGTTCTCATTTTGGCCTTTGAGCCTCCCAGCTGAGCTTTTCCTGTCTGCTGGGGAAGTCTACAGCAACACTTAGCTGGTGTAGTTTAGTAAGCCACAGCTGGTAATTCTCTGGGCTTTTAAAATCTTTCATACTGATTCCTCTTGTTTACATTCCTTGCTGTAAAGTAATGCTATCTTTCTAATTGTGAAGTGAATTTCACTGGTAACTGCTGAGTTGTTTAAAATTACTCCTCAGTTTATGGCAAAAACTTCACAAGTGTAGAGGAGATATATAAAGACAGTAAATGCTTTGATATGCATTGATTCTATTGAAAATTTCAGGATATTTTGTATTAAATGTCTGAATCTCATAGCTAAGGGTTCATTGAAGATATTTTGATTTATTTTAATTTTTGGTGAACAGCTTTATCAGCTATAGGAATAAGATACCAAAGATAGATTAGATTATATTTCCTTCACATGTGTAAAGCAAGTCTGTTTTTGTGTTTAGGGACCAGTTAAAAAAGCAAACAAGCTTGTATTTACTTAGTATCTTTTATAATGCCCCAAACTGCTTAAAGTACTAACTTGCAAGTAGTAAACATTCTGCTCTGCAGTCACAGAAGTAGAACCTCGACAATGCAATGACATGAGAATAGGCGGATAGGATCAGGGTAAACCCTAAGGCTTTCTATAGGTATTTAAGGAATAAAAGATTGACGAAAGTAAGATTAGGGCCAATCGAGGATAGTAGTGGGAAGTTGTGTGTGGAGTCAGAGGAGGTAGGGGAAGCACTAAATGAATATTTTTAAACAGTATTCACTCTAGAAAACGACAATGTTGTCAAGAATACGGAGATACAGGCTACTAGACTAGGTGGGATTGAGGTTCACAAGGAAGAGGTATTAGAAATCCTACAGAGGGTGAAGATAGACATGTCCCCTGGGCCGGATGGGATTTACCCTAGGGTCCTCTGGGAATCCAGGGAGGAGATTGCTGAGCCTCTGGCATTGATCTTTAACTCGTCATTGTCTACGGGAATAGTGCCAGACGACTGAAGGATAGCAAATGTGGTTCCCCTGTTCAAGAAGGAGAGTAGAGACAACCCAGGGAATTATAGACCAGTGAGCCTTACCTCAGTTGTTGGTAAAGTGTTGGAAAAGGTTATAAGGGATAGGATTTATAATCATCTAGAACAGAATAAATTGATTAGGGATAGTCAGCACGGTTTTGTGAAGGGAAGGTTGTGCCTTACAAACCTTAGTGAGTTCTTTGAGAAGGTGACCAAACAGGTAGATGAGAGTAAACCGGTTGATGTGGTGTATATGGATTTCAGCAAAGCGTTCGATAAGGTTCCCCACAATAGACTATTGTACAAAATGCGGAGGAATGGGATTATGGGAGATAAAGCAGTTTGGTTCGGAAATTGGTTTGCTGAAAGAAGACAGAGGGTGGTAGTTGATGGGAAATGTTCATCCTGGAGACCAGTTACTAGTGGTGTACCGCAAGGGTCAGTGTTGGGTCCACTGCTGTTTGTCATTTTTATAAATGACCTGGATGAGGGCGTAGAAGGGTGGGTTAGTAAATTTGCAGACGACACTAAGGTCAGTGGAGTCATGGATAGTGACGAAGAATGCTGTAGGTTGCAGAGAGACATAGATAAGTTGCAAAGCTGGGCTGAGAGGTGGCAAATGGAGTTTAATGCAGACAAGTGTGAGGTGATGCACTTTGGTAGGAGTAACCGGAAGGCAAAGTACAGGGCTAATGATAAGATTCTTGGTTGTGTAGATGAGCAGAGAGATCTCGGTGTCCATGTACACAGATCCTTGAAAGTTGCAGCCCGGGTTGGCAGGGCTGTTAAGAAGGCATACAGCGTTTTAGCTTTTATTAATAGAGGGATTGAGTTCGGAACCAAGAGGTTATGCTGCAGCTGTACAAAACTCTGGTGCGGCTGCACTTGGAGTATTGCATACAGTTCTGGTCACCGCATTATATAAGAAGGATGTGGAAGCTTTGGAAAGGGTGCAGAGGAGATTTACTAGGGTGTTGCCTGGTATGGAGGGAAGGTCTTACGAGGAAAGGCTGAGGGACTTGAGGCTGTTTTCGTTAGAAGAAGATTGAGAGGTGACTTAATTGAAGCATAAAATAATCAGAGGGTTAGATAGGGTGGATAGGGAGAGCCTTTTTCCTAGGGTGGTGACAGCGAGCATGAGGGGGCATAGCTTTAAATTGAGGGGTGAAAGATATAGGACAGATGTCAGAGGTTTTTTTACTCAGAGTAGTAAGGGAATGGAACACTTTCCCTGCAACGGTAGTAGATTCGCCAACTTTAGGTACATTTAAGTCGTCATTGGACAAACATATGGACGTACATGGAATAGTGTAGGTTAGATGGGCTTCAGATCGGTATGACAGGTCGGCACAACATCGAGGGCTGAAGGGCCTGTACTGTGCTGTAATGTTCTATGTTCTATATTCTATGATTGTAGCCACTGTGTGTGGTTTCTGTTTGAAGATCCCATCTAAACAGTTCTGAAGAAGACAATAGGATGTAAAGAGTAATATTGGGTTATGATAGTACTTTTGAGTCAGTAGTTTGTGTGACTGAGCCTTGGAGACTTTGACCCTTGGCAATGCTGTTTGGATACCATATTATTTGAAATGTCTGTTTGTTCAGGTATATGAAAGGTCATCTAGTACAAGTATATAGGGTTCTCGTGGGCTTTTGTTGTGCAATAGAGTGTCCCTATCTCTGAGCCAGGAGGCCCAATTTCAAGTCCCACTTGTTCCAGAGGTGCGTCGTAACACCTGTGAACAGGTTGATCAGAAAATATAAGGTCTCATTCAATGGTAACAATATTTGTTTTCATCTGTTGACCTCTTATTACGATTTTAAACAGCTGGTACAGGCACAAGGGGCTAAATGGTTGTAGATTTCTATGATACTCTCAAAGACACAATATCTGATCACTTTCATTTGTTTCTTTGAGCTTGTATAAATTCTTTTCCTAATGTAACTTGCACAAAGCAATTCACTGCAATGAGGTTTGTTAGGATGTTTTGAAGGTAGAGGTGGTTACTTTGTACATGCAAGTCACCGGGGGAAGGTTGTGAACCTATAAAATTCGAGCACAACTAGACAGGGTAAATGCAGGAAGGATTTTCCCAGTGTCTGGGAAGTTCAGATCCAGGTATCACTGTCTAAGGGTAAATGGCAATCCATTTAGGTCTGAGATGACAAATTTCTTCACCCAGAGAAGGGTAAGCCTGTGGAATTCTTCGCCCAGAAAGTAGATGAGATCACAACATTAAATCATTTCAAGAAGGTGTTATAGTTCTTCGGCCAAAGGGATCAAATGGCCTACTCCTGCTTCTGTTTTCTATGTTTCTATCTTAGCTGTATACGGTGGTGAGTAGACAACCAGTGACCCATCAACAAGAAAACTAATTGCAAGACAGTATATGCCTAGTTGGGAGAGTCCCATCAAAGAACTGCTTGCTATTGAGTTATAAAGACATGAAAATTAAAAACAAGATTTAAGTCGGTTGGGCCCTTGAATCTGCTCTGTCATTTAGTAAGATCATGGCTGATCTTCTGTGTTGACTCCACTTTCTCACCAGATCTCCCTAAATCTCTCAATTGCCCCAGGAGGTGGTAAAACTGGTGATCTTGGGCTTGATGTACTTCATGATGGAGCAGTCGTCTTTGGTAGAGCATTCCAAAGTCGTAACCTTTAAACGAAAAGGTTTTCCTCATCTCGACTTTAAATGATTGACCTCTGGCCCTGTACTGATGCTTTTAAAATTCCCAGCCAGAGGGAACCACCCCTCTGTGTCAACTGTATCAAACCACTTCAGAAGCTTAGATAACAAGGTGTAGAGCTGGATGAACACAGCAGGCCCAGCAGGAACGCTGACGTTTTGGGCCTAGACCCTTCAGAAAATGAAGAAAGGTCTAGGCCTGGAACATCAGCCTTCCTGCTGCTCTGCTGCTTGGCCTGCTGTGTTCATCCAGCTCTACACCTTGTTATCTCAGATTTTCCTGCATTTGCAGTTCCTACTATCTCTTAAAACACTTCAGAAACTTGTCTGTTTCAATATGATCATCTCTCACTGTTCTGAACTCGAACAAATAGGCCCACACTCCTTAGCCTATAATTGTAAAACAGTCCTGTAGTTTCAGGAACCAGTCTAGTGAACCATCACTAGTGCTTCCAGTGCTTAGACATACAAATTAAAACTCCTCACTGTTTCCAGATGTGCTCTCCTGAAAGCTCTCTGCAATTCTTGAAAGGCTTCAAACTTGTACTCCACTTCCTGGTAATAAAGATAAATGTGCCATTTGCCTTCATAATTTAATGCTGTCACTTCCATGCTGATATTGTGTTCTCATGTGTGTGCATGTAAATCTGTCTGAATATCAACATTTTTGTTTGTCTTTTAAAAAAATCACGCCTTTCTATTCTTACTCCTATCTTCCAACTTGCCCAAATTATTGTCCATTTGCCATCATATGTACCCCTTACTTGACAGCAACTCTGCACCTTGTTTGAATCCTCTTCTTGGCCTGCTGTGTTCATCCAGCTCTATACCTTGTTATCTCAGATTCTCCAGCATCGGCAGCTCCCACTATCTTGGAATTATTAGTCTCTGTTCATCTAAGTTATTTGTAAAGATGGTAAATATCCTGAGGTCCCAGCACTGATCCTTGCTGCACTGTTACTAGTTATTGCCTACCAACTTAGAAATCTCCTGTTATCACTGATTTTCTGTTTCCTGTCAGCTAACCATTCTTCATCAATGCTAAAATATTACCCCCAAACCTTCTGTGTTGGCACCTTATTGAATGTATTTTGCAAATCCAAGAATGTTACATCTACAGCTCCCTTTATAAAACTACTGCATATTACATGTACCAATTATGAGATATTAAAATAATTCTTTAAATTTGTCAAACATAATTTCCCTAATGTAAAATCAAGTTGGCAGATCATGCCATGATTTTTAATGAGCCCACTGTTAGAACCTGCATAGTAAATTCCAGCCTTTTCACAACTGATATCAGACTATTTAGCTTCTCGTTTGGTTTCCTCGCTTTTGAGGATCTGCCTGATGTTAACCAATTTTTTAAAAATTCTTTTGAGTGTAACAGTTACTTTAGGTTTTTTGCACTCAAAAACCTAGATGACATTCTGTAGTCCTGTAGGAAAGTTGCGCTGCCAATGTTGATGCCTTTTGGTTGTAAAGAGTAATGTTACCATTGCCCCAGTGGACCGTAGGGCACCTACTCTATGAGAAAGAAAGATGACAGGTGCTGGTTTAACCTGAGGGTCACCATGCTTCAGGCAAGGGGAAAAGTTGAAAGGAATGTCCCTCATGGTAACCTTAGCCAGTCCATGAATTGAACAAACATGTTTGGCGTCTCTGTGCGTTACGAACTTGCTGTCCGTCCAAATGAGCTAATTACAAGTAAGTGAGCATTAACAAAGAGAGTCCAGCGATTGAATACGTGGCTGGAGAACTAGCGTAGGAGGCTTTAGGGCCCGATCTGGGCAGGTGGACCTGTGCAAACTGGGTGGATTCAATTTTAACAACTTTGTGTCTGATCTCCTTGCAGGCAGATTTGCCACTGCTGTTGTGATTAGTTTAGACGAGCTTGTCGTTTTGGGGAGGGGTGTTTGCGGTGAGGAACTTGACTGGTAAACAAAATTGGTGCAGAGTTCAGCTGGGACAGGAAGTTAAAGCTGTGAGGGAAGCTGGAAAACAGGAAAAACAAAGCCAAGCATAAACTATGATATCAAAAAGACAAAGTTAAGGCCATTCTACCTGAATAAATGTAGCAAGGTAGAAGAATATAAAGGCATAAAATATAGATTAAATGGTTAGGAAACAGTTGCCATTACAGAGCCATGGCTTGTCTCTAGTACTGGGAACTGCATATTCAAGGATGTTTTTTGTTTAGAGAGACAGACTAGGAAAAGGTGATGTTGCAATGATGATGAGGATCTCCAATCAATAAACAATGTGGAATCTGTTTGGGTGGGACTGAGAAACAACAAGGAAAACAGACATTGGTTGAAGTTATTTATAGACCACCAAATAGTCGTGGTAGTGTGGAGCATGGTTTAAATTAGGAGATGAGATAGCACAGCATGTGTAACACTGTAATCATGGATGTCTTCAATTTGCATTTAGATTGGGCAAACCAACTGAGTAGCAAAACTGTGGAGGGCATACTTCCAGAGTGCCAGAGATGGGTTTATTTCAAGAGCTGACAAGGGACAGTCCTTTGGATCTCGTATTATGTAATGCAAGGTGTTTATTAATAATCTTGTAAAAGAATCTTTGGGGTTGAGTAACCACATTATGACAATGTATAATTCCATCAATCTGAAATAAGGCTGTTGAATAAGGGACGCTGTGAATGCATGAGGCACAAGGTGGCTGAGCTGAAAGCATATTTTTCTAGTATTTCTAAATTAATAAACAGTTTGCCTTTGAAGTCAACTAGTATTTTAGGATTTCTGGAGGAGGATCACTGGCCCCAAAAGGTTAACTTTCCTTTCTGGCCATTGATGTTGCCATACTTGCAGGGTCTCGCTAGCAGTTTGTTTTTAAGATTTCTAATTTTGTAGTAAAATAACAATGAGGAGAATGCGTTATACTGTTAGATAACTAAGTACACATCCTTAAAACCATAAGACATGGGAGCAGGGACGGTAATGGCCTCGTATTGTTGCTGGACTGTGAATCTAGAGACCCAGGTAATGTTCTGGGGACCTGGGTTCAAATCCTGCTACAGGAGCTGGTGAAACTTGAAGTCATAAAATATCTGGAATTAACAGTCTGATGATCATGTATCCATTGCCGATTGTCAGAAAAACCTATCTGGTTCTCGAATGTCCTTTAGGGAAGGAAGCTGCCATCCTTACCTGGTCTGGCCTACATGTGACTCCAGATCCACAGCAATGTCATTGACTCTCAATTAGCCATTGGGCAATAAATGCTGGCCTTGACAGCGACTCCCTCATGAAGGAATAAAGAAAAAAAATTAGGCCATTTGGCCCATCAAGTCTGTTCTACCATTCAATTGTGGTTGATAAGTTTCTCAACTCCGTTCTCCCACTTCCTCCCTGCAACATAGAACATAGAAAAGTACAGCACAGTACAGGCCCTTCGGCCCATGGTATTGTGCCGTGGAATAATCCTTATCCAAAAATAAAATAACCTAACCTACATTCCCCTCGATGCATTGCTGTCCATCTGCATGTCCAGCAGTCGCTTAAATGTCACAACCTTTGATCCCCTTGACAATCACAGTGCTATCTATCTCTTCCTGAAATATACTCAATAGCCTGGCCTTCGCAGCTTTCTGTGGCAATGAATTCCATAGATTAACCATTCTCTGGCTGAAGAATAAGGTCTTAAAAGATGTGATCATGTTATAATCATAAAGCTATATTAAATATTGTTGATATTCTTTGCCCTGTCAAAATCCTGACATTCCCTACCTTAACTGTATGATTCCCATCTGTTGAGAAGCAGCAATGGTTCAAGGAGATTGACAATACGCATGGCGCTCTTGATGCTGCTCGTGTTAAAAAGTCAAGAACAAGTTGGATTCAAAAAATACATCAAAAGGTTGACTGTGCATAGTCAATAGATAATCTTTAGAGAACTGTTAATGGCTTACAACAATTATACACTCTTTAAGGAATGAGAGCTCAAGAAGAAAAATCATTTAGCCATGGCTGACAAAGGACTGACCTTGTCCATAAAAACAAATTGCTGGAGAAAGTCTGCAGGTCTGGCAGCATCTGTGGACGAAAGGAGAGTTAACCTTTTGGGTCCTGTGATCCTCTTTAAGTCTTAAAATGCTTGGTTGAATTTAATAAATCTGAAGGTTAGCAAGGTTTTAGAATACGGTAAGGAGGATCAAGAAACTGATAAAAGGAATATGGCTGCAATCTAGCAAATGAAACGTGGACTGCAAAAACTTTGGATATGTAAAAGGCAGTTGTTTGGCTAGAGTTGGCTAAGTGGGTCCATTTAAAAGCAGAAACAGGAGAATTTACAATCGGGTACAGAGAAAGAAGCTCAATGATGTATCCACTGTATCTGGTGTGGCTACCTCTACATTGGGGAAACCAAGCGGAGGCTTGGGGACCGCTTTGCGAACACCTCCGCTCGCTTCGCAATACACAACTGCACCTCCCAGTCGTGAACCATTTTAACTCCCCCTCCCATTCCTCAGACGACATGTCCATCATGGGCCTCCTGCAGTGCCACAATGATGCCACCCGAAGGTTGCAGGAACAGCAACTCATATTCCGCTTGGGAACCCTGAAGCCCAATGGTATCGATGTGGACTTCACCAGCTTCAAAAACTCCCCTTGCCCCACTGCATCCCAAAACCAGCCCAGTTCGTCCCTGCCTCCCTAACTTGTTCTTCCTCTCACCTATCCCCTCCTCCCACCTCAAGCCTGTCACCTATCCCCTCCTCCCACCTCCATTTCCCACCTACCAACCTCATCCCTCCTCCTTGACCTGTCCATCCTCCCCTGGACTGACCTATCATCTCCTTACCTATACTCTCCTCTCCACCTATCTTCTTTTCTCTCCATCTTCGGTCCGCCTCCCCCCTCTCCTTATTTATTCCAGAACCCTCTCCCCATCCCCCTCTCTGATGAAGGGTCTAGGCCCGAATTGTCAGCTTTTGTGCTCCTGAGATGCTGCTTGGCCTGCAGTGTTCATCCAGCCTCACACTTTGTTATCAATCATTACTTTGGTTTTCACTGATACAAAAAACTCCCAGAATTAGAGATCCAAGTGATAGGAAAAATAAGTTGAAAACATCAGTGCAATCTTTTATTAATACTAAAGAAATTATGGGGCTGCAATTTGAGTCGTTGGGATACGATGGTGATTAAGCCAGAGTATTGGAGGAGGTAACTATCAAGCTATTCAGTGCCTTTATAATCATCTTACAGAACTCTAGAATCATTTCATGATCTTGCAGGTTGGAAGGTGGCAAATATCACCCCACTATTTGAGGAAGGAGACAAAACAAGCAGGTAGCTGTAGACCTGTCAGCCTTGCATTGGTAGTGGGAAAATGCAAGAATAATAGAACATCAAAACAGATGTTATAAATGGACATTTGTATAAAAACTATCTGGTTGGGCATAGCCTGCGTAGGTTTATGAATGGAAAATCATGTTTGACAAGTATGGATCTTTTTGAATCCGTTAACAAAATTACAAAGTGGAGTGAATCATAGTATATCTGTATTTTCAGAAGGCTTTAGATGTTCCTCACAGCGGTTGGTTATCAAAATTAAAGGTCATGGTATAGGAGGTAGTGTATATATGGTTGGATTAAGGATTGGTTAACACAAAAAAAGTAGATCATTTTTCTGCAGATTATGATCAGTTGGCTGCTGCAAGATTCAGTACTTTGGGCTTCAAGCAATTCATGATGTATTTAAATATAATAGGGCACGGGGACCAAATGTAATATTTCCTAATTTGTGGATGATTACGAAGCCAAGCAGGCATGTATTATGAGGAAGATGTTTATTGGAGAATTGAATAGGCTTAGTAATTGGGCAAGTATATGGCAGGTGGAATATAATATGGAAAAATGAGGTCATCTGCTTTTCTAGGAGAAACAGATGTGCAGCGTTTGGAAAGTGTTGATATGCAAATTAACCTAGGCGTCCTTGTCAGTAAATCACTGAAGACTTAAGATGCAGGCACAGCGAGCTATTAGGAAGGCTAATGGAATGATTGCCTTTATTGCAAGAGAATGGTGAAGTCGTGCTTCAATTGTCTAGGTGTTTGATTTGACCACACCTGAAGTATTGTAGTTACTTTTGGTCTCCTTGCTTCAGGAAAGACATTATTGCCGTGGCTGCACTTGCTGTCTCCCAGGAACGTGCAGACTAACAGTGATATCTCTCATAAATTGCATTTCCCTTCTTTTTAAATTTATGACTGAGATGCAGTTTCTCTCCTACTTGGAAGTTAGTGAATCTCTATGATGGCTCTGTGATCATACCCATTTATCTGAAGTTATGCCATTAATTAACTTCTCTTCAAAAACTGTGTAGTTCACATAAAAAGCCATTAATTTTCCTTTCTTTACTCTTCCCCATTCCAGTCTTTACATCCTATTCACTGTTGCTTTTCTAAATTTCAACGCACTGTCAGTTTCTGTCACTCAGGGAATTGTTATCCAAATACATGCTGCTGCATCCTTGTGTTTTGTAAGCCTACATTTCCCCTTTCAGCAACACCACCTCCCACCCCATCCCATTCCCACCCCAAAGCAAACCATTAGTTTCAAGCCTTATGTCCAGCCCTGGGTATTCTGTTTGCCAGGGCACTGGTTCCAGCTTATATCCAGTGAAGACTGCTCCACCAGAACACCTCTCTTCTATCCAAATTCATGTTCCAGTGCCCTGCAAGCTGAAACTCATTCCACCCACACCAGTCTTTGAGCCACTGTTTTAGCCCTTGACTTTATTTACCCTATGCCAGTTTGCCTTTGCCTTAGGTAGTAATCCCAAGATTGTTACCTTTTGAGGCTCTGCTTTTTAATTTAGCACCTGATTGTTCAAAATCTTAGAGCAAAATCTCCTTTCTAGTCCATTAAATGTCATTTGTCCTCATTTGGACAACTAGATCCCCTCCCTCCTAGTCAAAAGTTTTTCTTTCACCTTGGAGCTGTCCCTAGCCCTGGCAATGGACAGGCAGCACAGCCTTTGGAAATCCTGTTCGAGTGCAGAGAAAAGCATTCAACACCCTAATTATGCTGTCCCCTTCACTAACATATTCCTATTTCCCACCCCACATCCTCTCTGCAGTCCCCACTCGTGTATGCACACCTTCCAAGAGCCTCAACTATTGGACAATTGCTGAGGCTCCTTAGTTACCTCCCCCTTCTCTCCTTGATCACAGACCAAGTTTGTTACTTAGTCTGAGAGGTGTGACTGCCCTCTGGAGCAGAGTGTCTATGTAACTTTGCCCTTAACTGAGGCGGTGCGGTGTCTGCAGCACAGATCCCAGCTCCTCAACTTGGATTCAAAGTTCTTTGAGCTACAGACACTTTGTACATACATTTTCACTCTAGATCACATTGGTATCTGGCAACTTTCATGTGTTGTAGCAAGTATGATGTGGAACACGATTCAGGACTGCATTGAAATAGGTTTAGAGTTAACAGCCATGGATAAGAGTTATAGCATTTCATGACCTGACAGGCGAAGAAGGAGCAAAGATGAGGTGATGAATTTGGTGGGATTGGTAATAGCAAAGATATGTGATTCGGAATAAATTTGTCATAACACCAAGGTTGCTAGCAACTTGTTTTGATCTTGGATAATAGCCAGGAAGAGGGATGGAGTCGGTTGCCGGGTAATGGAGTTTGTGGTAGGGAGTGAAGAATGCTGTAGGTACCAAGTCAGTTTTTGTTTCTGTGATTAAGATCACTAATATTTTTGTATTTACTGAAGATAGTAAGAAGAGGGATTAAAAATAGGAAATTAAAGTTGACATACAGATGAGCAGTGATCTAATTGAATAGCACAACAGGCTTGATGGTTTGAATCCGCCCCCCCCCCCCCCCCCCCCCCACCTTGATGTCATGTTCTTTCGCACTTGAGCTCTTCAATAAACTAAAGGTTTAGAATTCCATAATTACCAGAAACTTTGTTCTTTGAGAAAGCTCCTTATTTTGTTTTTGTTTTTGTTTTTACCTATTTTAAATCAATTTCCCAAACATATCTGATTTATCTTGTAAAATATCTTTTATGGTCCCTTGTGTTTGCAAGGAAAACTTTTTTTTGATCAGTTTTCTGTTTCTGTCTGATTCATGCTGTCCTTTGGAATTCAGAGTACATTTTAGAAAAAACACTGGAATGATTGTTGCCTCGTGTGCTTGTGACCATGGTATTATTTGCTTTTGCTGGTGTTGTGGGTACCAGTTTAAGATTCAAAGGGCTTTAAACTAAGTAGTGAAGGGGGTTCGGAGAGGAATAGGTTTATATGAGGAGATTTGGAAACTTAATATGCATTGACAATGCAATAGTGTAGAGGAGTGTTGTGTCATGACCAGAGTGAGACAGGAATGACCAGGACTTACAAACGTGTGCGCCAGCAGGTAATGTCATAGAGGAAAAACTAGAAGACAATTAATGACTTTTCAATTTTCAAAAAACATGCAGCACTTGTAGTGTGGTGGATGAATTTGTAGCACAAAGAGAGAATGTGGCAGTGCCATTGTAGAAATAGTGACTGTGACTGAGATATATTCAAGGTAGTTTGATGTTTTGAAAGACCAGGAAGGGAAAAAAAAGGATCTTTGGTAGCTTTTATTAATAAATTAGTGTAATGATACTAATGTAGTAGTGAGAAATGATCTAGGTTAGAATGCAGCTTTGGCTTGGATTGAGATAGATGCCAAAGAAAGGTAGTCACTGATAGTTTTATAGGCCTGTGGCAGTAGCTACACTGAGCATAAATCAGATAAAGGGAGCATGTGGGAGAAATACTGTAATAACTGGTCAGTTTTAATAATGTAGATTGAACCATCCTCTTAACAGTCAAGTTTAGACCTATAATATGGAATGAGATATGATTAAGTAATGACCTTCAGAGTAAAGGATCCTTTAGGTGCAAGCGATCGTAACATGAGGGTGAGAAATATGCGTCTTAAACAAGCCTTGAGATTAAAAAGAAAATAAGGGTAGAAGACAGCATTGGCTAAAGTGGAATGGGACATTAGATTAGAAGATAAGACAGAAGTAGTAGGACTTGATTTATTTTATGACTATCGACAAACAGATATTCCACTGAGAAAGAAAGGCACCATAAAGAGGGTGAACAATTTTTGACCAGTTGACGTGGAATTTTCTAGGTGGACAATCATACTTGTTTGTGAGTGATTGTCACTGCTGCCAATTAAGGAAGTTAAGGGTACAGCTGATTTGAAAGAAAACCATACAAAATGATAAAAATGCGTATTAGCCCAAAGGTAGGAAACCAAAAATCTATGACTAAAATGGAGAGTTTAGATCATGAGAGAAAACAACCAAGAAAGGTGTAAGTAGTAAAAGGTCTGTAAGTATATTAAAAACAAGAGAGAAGTTTTGGTCACTTAAGATGAGTTTGTAAAATTAAAGGGAAATGTAGAAATGTTAGATATGCTGGACATGTATTTTGAATCAAGACAAAATATAATTTAAAAAAAATAACATTCCAAAATTATGAGAAAATCAAGAGATGAAAGGAATGAAGAAGTTAAAATTAAGATTTCTAGAGGCAAAAAGTTCTAGAAAAGCTAATGAGGCTAAAAGCTGCCAAGTACCCTGGACCTGATGTCTTTCACTTTATTTAAATATCACAAGTTCATGGAACTAGGGCATAAAAAGGCTGGCCTGTCCCTAGTTGCCCTTGAGAAGATGCTGGTGAGCTGTCTTGTT